>NW_026651474.1:0-110860 GCF_028751815.1 Salvia miltiorrhiza | reverse complement strand
TTATTATTATTTTGAGATAAGAAGCTAGCCTATAGATTTCTGAAAAGGGCTGATGGTGAGCAAATTCGTATGGTGGGAATACTGAAAGAAGCAAAGAGTTGATAAAGCATGCATCAAATATACGCTCATGCAAGCAAAGAGTCGACAGAATCTCTCCTCGGGCATCGTAATCGCCAAACCCCCATCATATTATCAACTTTTCGCATGCGCTCTTATACTATAATTACCCCATTTTCTACTCCAATTTACTACTTCTACTGCAACACACTATACCATCAAATCTCATGGTTCTCTCTCTCTCTCTCTCACACACACACACACGCCATGCATATTCGAACTGACACCAACTAAACTTGGAAAATTTGTGCAGGAAAAAGATTGCAGCTGTGTGGAAGAGATCACTTTGGGGCCATGGGGATGCCACTCGGACACGGCCATCAATGGAGCTTCAAACCCAAAGATGGCGCTATCAAAAAGATTATCGTAGGCTGCGGTTGGATTATCGATTCCCTTATGTTTAAGGCGGACCATTACTCCGCCAAATTCGGCAGCCCGGGTGGCTTTGTCAAGGTCACTTGAGTTGCAAAATTAATTTATCCATCTCAAATTACAATCATATTCATATTTGCACTCTATGTATTTAATTTCAGATCAGAATCGATTACCCTTCAGAATTTCTGATTGGAATAAGTGGGACGTATGGGAAAGGCGAGCATATGTCCGACAATGTCTGCACCCTTACCTTTCACACTAATAAAAATCAATACGGACCATTTGGATCCAAACCCGGGCCCACCCCTTTTTCGTTGATCGCAAACGGCGCTGCGGTAATGGGATTTCACGGCCGTTGCGGCCAATATGTGGAAGCCATTGGGCTTTACATTAAGCCTCTTTCTTCGCTTTCTACTGAGCTCAAGAAACAGCCTTCCCAGAATGCTTCCAGTTGCGTTCCCCGTTTTCTCCTGCCGCCGCGCAGTGCGGCAGCGATGGGCGGAAACGGCGGCCGGGATTGGGACGATGGCGTTTTCGCCGCCGTGAAAGGCGTCCACGTGTGCGTGCGCGTGGATACGGGCGTCCTATCCGCCGTCCGATTCAGCTACCTTAAGAATGATGGTTCGGCTTTTCTGTCTCCATTTCATGGGGGTTATTGTGAAGGGGATGTGCACTTGAAGGAAGTGAGCATTTCGAAGACGGTAATTAAGCTTTTTCATTTAATTTCTTATATATCATCAAGATTTTAGTAGAATAATAAAATTTGGTGGTTGTCACTTGTCAGGTTGTGTTTTGCGAGGAAGATGAATACCTAATTGGTGTTGATGGATTCAATGGAGTGGCGGAGGGCTCAAATGTGGTGACGTCATTGAGCTTTATGACAAATAAGGGCAGATACGGCCCTCTGGGTGCTGAAATCGGCACATATTTCACGTCCATGAATTCCGGTGAGTGCAGCAGAAAGGTGGTGGGGTTCCATGGGCGTTGCGGTGCATATCTGGATGCTATCGGCCTGCACACCCAGTATTTCTGAATCTGTTGTCAGTTTTAGTATCTTTCTATTGCTATCATCTATTCCCATTTATATTAGCTTTAATTTACTGCTTCCTATCATCTAACCAATTGAAGGAAAGTGTGCGCATCTCTCTGGCTATTTCAACAATGAAAAATTACTTTTGTTACTAAGTTAATTATTTAATTATTAATAGTCAGGAAATTATATATATTTTGGTAACTTTACAATCCTATAGGATGAAGAAATGTTACTCCCTCCGTCCACTAATTGTTGGCCTACTTTCCTTTTTGGTCCGTCCACCAAAAAATGTCCTACCCATTTATAGTAAGTCTTTATAATTTTTTAATTGATGGGTCCCAATAAACAATACACTTTTTCTCCACTCAATTAATAAACAATACACTTTGTGGGTCCCTTTCTCCACTCAACTAATAAACAATATATTTTGTGGGTCCCTTTCTCCACTCACTACACTTTTTCTTAAAATTCGTGTTTTGCCTCCTAGACCAACAATTAGTGGACGGAGGGAGTATTTTCTATGAAAAATGCTTTAAGAAAGATGGTAAGCTTCTCATTTCACATTTTTGTCAAAATTTCAATTGCATAATCATATTTACTGTTGACTCAAATACTAGTATTACTTTTAGTCAGTGATGACCTTCATCAATCGGTTATCACAACAAATTAAACACAAATTTGAGGAGAGGAGCAAACACTTTGCTCCTTCCTTCCCACAAGAAAGTAACATTGAAAAAGAAAATGAATATATTAAAAGTGGAATTGAGGATTTTAACGCGATTGGAGCTTCAACGGCCGGGCAAGATTTAAGAAAAACGAGAAAAATAAAATTTTAATATTTAAAAATATAATTGTCCGACAAACTAATTAAGTATTCTTTTTACAAATTAACCTACTCGAAAATGAAAAAAAAAATAATTAAAATTTAAAAGCAATGGAAATGAGCTCAAGTTCTCTATCCGCAGCACAAGCTTCGCAATCGTCTTCCTCTTCTTCCTCGTCGGCCCATTTATTTGCCCGTCGGTAGCAGCGACGGTGTGCGTTACAAATTATGGGCGGCTCTCTCAAAAGCGGATTCTTCACCCACATTTGTCTCAATTCCTCCTTCAGTTTTCCGCGGCACAACCTCAATTTTCTCTTTAAATATCCAATACTCTTCATTTTGCTAATCAACTTAACCCCCTCCCGTTTCAATCGATCATCGCCACTGAAGAGAAAAACAATGCAACTAACATATAGAGCTCCTACGTGGCCGGATTTCACGGCCTTGTCCAAGTTCTCACAAGCTGATCCAATTTCTGTCTTGTAGAAAAAATCCAACTGTAACAAGAAATTAAAGATGTTAGAAATATATATGCATTGAGTTAATATATCAAAATAACTATTTTAGTATTGTAAAAATAAAAATAAAAAATCGCAATGATAAAAATGATAGTATAAAAAATTCACATTAGTTAACCTTAATTTACGACTAAGAAGCTTTCGAGGTTATGAAGTGTGGCAGAATATGGTAAATTGACGATTAAAAAGTTCCATGATTACGAATTGTAAGTAAAATATGGTCAATTTATGAGTAAAGAACTTTTTAAATGTGAATTATTATAATAATAAGAGTAAATAAAATTATAAGAGTAGCTACTTGATATCTTTTTAATCTTAAAGCTAATTTTTATCTTTACAATAACAAAATGAATATTTTATTTATTGAGTCCATGATGTTTTCTATCGTAGTTATATTGAAATGTGAAAAAATTAATAAAAAAAAATAAATATATAGATAAGAAACATACCAGTGCTTCCCTATAGGAAATTTCAGGATTGGCGCTTTGTATGCACTTGTTGAGAAATTTTTGTTGCTTGTCGCATAATGGAGTCCATCTTACTATTGGAAATTTGTCTAAACACGAATGTCGGTACACGTCTTCATCTTCCGCAATTTCTCTTAATCCCTTACAACTGCATAAGCCAAAAAATTACTAATAAATAAATATATTTATTAATCAATAGTTTAAGGGATGGTAATTACTATAATTAGGCGCCTCAAAAAAATTACTATAATTAGGAGTAAATATAAGAGTTATTATTAGACGCACAACACAAAAATAATTAATTGAATAAACAGCTAGCCCCCCAGTATTTACTAGCCTAATACAATTAAATATCTTAAGTAAAAACTACTACTATTAAATATCTTTGGTAATATTAACAGAACAGATTGCATGAAGTTTACCAGCAATAAACTCATGCCTCATGCCCTTTTTAAACTTAAATAATATTTCTAGATAAAATCATGAAGAACCTGTGTTTACATGAGGAAATTCAACTCCTTTAATTATAAAATATTTTAATTTGACAAAGAACCTCAAATTGATTAGGCATCATGTTCTTTCATATTAACATGATACGAAACAGTTGATCATCCTGAATTAAATTTATATATAATAAATCTGAATTTATAATATTATAATCTTTGCTTACGGTAAAAGTATTAAAAGCACTACAATTTTCATAAAAAAGTAAAAGATCATCGACAAGAGCATGACGTACAGAAATTGACTGCATCTTTTACAAAGAACTAAAATAATTAAAAATTCTAGGTTCCCATGCAACATATATGATGAATATGCATCGTATAATAATAAATTAGCCCTTTTACCGAAAGAGAAACTTTCAAAAAAAAAATAAGTTAAAAATCAACTGCGCAAAATCATAGTATTAAAGAAAAAATGCACAAAATCAAATTAACACATACCTTAGTTTAATGCTAGAGATATCGGCTACAGAAGATGCTGATACTCGTGATAAAATATCAGTTGTTAATTCACGAGGAATAGTGTCGATTAATGAAACTACTTTATTTTTCTTGGGATATCTTGTCATGATTGATCGATAATCTTGTTTTGCAATATTGGCTTCTTCAAATTCTATGTTAATTTCTTGATTTGAACTTTGATATTTCTACGTTTTTATAAGTAGTTTGTAAGAGACTCCTAATTCAACTCAAACATGGAAATAGTTTGGGCGGTGAGTTTATTTAGGGAATTTACTTTTTAGAAGAATCCTAATTCAGTTCGCAGATGGAAACTA
This sequence comes from Salvia miltiorrhiza, assembly GCF_028751815.1. Taxonomy (NCBI): domain Eukaryota; kingdom Viridiplantae; phylum Streptophyta; class Magnoliopsida; order Lamiales; family Lamiaceae; genus Salvia; species Salvia miltiorrhiza. The sequence goes on along the minus strand of NW_026651474.1, from coordinate 106,248 downwards.
ATTATGGGCGCTGCCAAATATACCAAATACATATATTTTGCGATGTTAGAGCTTTAAACGGTGTAGATATAATTTAATCCATAGCTACGATTCAGCACACATGATTCAATTAAACGGTGTAGATATAATTTAATCCATGGTTACAATTCAGCACGCATGATTCAACTACTAGAAAAATCTAGAAGGAATTTTTATTACTATATTTTTACCTTCTTTAATTATTAAATGTGCAATACGAAGCAATGTGAAAAGTATATATTCCAGGGAGCTATGATGTGAATATTAAAGAGAATCTCACTGCCTTGGTGCAGATATAATCCCAATTTGGTGTCATTTTGTGGAATTTAACCCAATAATATTCTGTAAATATGCAGATGCATCTCATAACAACATTAATGAAACCTCTAAAAGACTCTAGTCTTCTCTGGGAAATTGGCTGAATAGATTCGACTGTAACAGTACACAAAATATAGTATTAACCTTCTTGCAAGTACCCATTTGGTTAATTTCTTGTGGAGCTTATACACTAGATTTAGCATTATTCTCGTAATCATAATTTAGTTTTGTCATCGCCATTAGATACAACTTACTTAGCTCGCTGGAGGAGCAAGGGACTCTGGCTCCGGAGCCACCTCTGCTCCCATTAAACCATTAGGGTGGTGCTTCTCCAGACCCCACAGCTTGGCAGATTTCACGTCGTCCTTTGCCATTTGCCTTGAAAACTCCTCATGGTCGTACTGCAGTGTAGCGTTGCCTCCAAACTCAGTCGGGAGATTCTCAACATCAAAATACGACCTCATGATTTCTACGCTGTCCTTGTTCTTTGGGTATACAAATCTCACCTTCTGGAACGTTTTTGGATCCAAGAAGTACTTAACAATCTGCAATATACATCACTTCTTTAACATTACGATGCAAAATGGTAGGGACTGGGAATATTCACAAACAGAATCACGAAAAACGCAAAATAGCACCAAAGATATTGTTGACAAATTTAAGCATCCAGCAAGAATGCATACTGTTGCGTAGAAAAAAGGATGCAGGTAAAACAAGCAATTTCTCGAAAGATGAAACAGAAGCCTTTTTTGAGTAGGCAAATGCAAACACCATACTATACAATCTAGAAAACAGTAAGGAATGTCATATCAAAAGCCTATATAAAATAAAACAAACCTTCCAAAATGCTTCAAAAATGCGAGGGGGGCTGTACAGAAACGCCACGGCTAGTCTCTCAGGGTAATGATTTTGTAGTATGTTGACAGTATCTCTTGCAGACTTAATAGGGACGTTGTTGCTTAAAGACCAACCTGTAAAGTCAATCAACCACGCCATCTGCTCCTGCCCTTCTGGAAGATTTAGTATGGCGTTCTCAATGAGATAAACAAGATGTTTCATCTGATTATCCAATGATGTTGTATTCTGACATGCATAACAGCACAATTTCAAAACACTCCTATTCAAAGGAAAAGGGAAAGGTGACAACTCAAATAGCCTATATATAATCTTTTCAAATACCTGCAATCCTGGTCTCAGTATAAGAACAGTCCTACCATGTCGATCATGAAAGTTAGCTCTGAATACTTTCCCAGTCTCACCTTCAATAGCAACTTCATTCTAGCAATGAATAATGATCAATGCATACGCTCAGATTGATGTAAGTTGATAAACCAAATTGTTATAAAAGTGAATCCACCGGGGACAAGAAACATCAGCTTGTAACTCAAGTAACAAACAAGTAGCTATATAAAAAGAACTTAGTCTTTCTAACCCAACGGATTTCTTCAGGTTTAAAACTTGATCTCCATCTCAGCGACTCTTCCAACATCTTCTTTGATTTTTCTACATTCCAGCTCCGAGCTTCCAGATATCTCTTCAAACATGCATCAGAGCAATACTGCTGACTGCGACCTGACAATGGTCCCAGAGACGCCTTGAGCTCTTGGAACTGTAAATAAAAGAAAAATCAGTCAGATAATCTTCAAGCATTTCATCAGTGCATAAGCAGGAAAGAGCAATCCATTTTGAGATGGGTTTTCATACTCAATTATGGTGTAAAATGTACCGCATATTCACTGCTACTATGTTCTCAAATTACAAAATAACAAATGATTAAAAAAAATAAAAGAAATAGAGCTAGCTAGCAGGAGACTTCAAACTGCATATAATAACCAAAGCTACCTTTACTTACTTCAACAGAAAAATTATATTCACTAGATTCACAAGCATTATTTGAATTTGAAAAGGCAAACAACTTATTATTATTACCTTGCGCTCATGCTGCTGCTCGACACTCTCACCATCATGAGAGGAATTGCTCTTGCGGAAAAACATGATTTGTATAGAGCTACTCTTGTGTTGCAATTGAGCTTATCTGTCACAGAAAAAAAAAAAATTATTAAGCTATTTCAGCTGTGAATCATTAACAAACCACCAGAAAATCAAAGTCACATAAAACCAAGTCAACTAAAGGGTGCCCTTCTCTTCAGATCCAAAAGATGCAACTCATTGAACACCTTCGACAAGATGAATAATCCATTCATTTTCTAACAAGCAAAGCCAATTGGTTTGATACCGGTTTTTTCCGGGATAAGCAACTCCCAATCACACCAATTTTACGCAGACGATCAAACAGCTCAAATCATGTAGTTCATCTTGATAACATTCACAACTCTTTACATAAATCAATATCAGCTACAAATAAAACATGCTTTATTACTAATAACTAATAACTAATAAGAAATCTTTTAAAACATACAGCCTTATATGTATACACAAAAAACACAAACGAGCATAAAGTTATATGAACCTGCACATACCCACACGTAATAAATTCTGTAATCTAATTTCCCACACACCCCCAAGAACCAAATTAATAAAAAAAATCCTCTTATTTGATTCTTTCAAATGGAGTTTGCATTCTTATGTAATATTAAAATGCCCAAAAGAAACAAAAATACTGATTGATGGTTTGTAGACAGTTCCATCATTTACACAGCTTAATCTCCAAATAAAAGAATTTCAATTTCTGTAACAAACACTGATTTAAAAAGGTAGAGCTCTCCTGATCAAAACCCCCCAAAGATCAGAAACTTGACTTTTACAAAAAAGCAAATGAATAAAAAGAATCGATTACATCTTTAGTCAAATTCTAGCGCACCATGTATCAGCCATTAGACGAGAAGCGATATGGATTCAGCAATCGAGATCCAAAAAATCCGAGAAACGATCCCGCAATAGATCCAAGGGGAAAAACATTAAAATAATAATAGCACATGAAAAATCCGTTCACAAAGAATCAGAAACTTAATACATGACTGAACTAACAACGGAACAGAAACACGAAAAGAGAAATCAGTTGTGACTCACCCAGCAAAAAAAATGGGGATTCTAGAGAGAGATTTCCTCTTATCACCTTCAGGATTTTCTCATGCAAAAGTCCGCACTAGTTGTCCTCTCTCATTCACTCACACGCAGAATGTGTGAAATGAGCTCCCACTCCAGTCCCAATAATGCGTCAAAACTTTATATATTCACACACGTGCGTACTTATAGTGTGTGACTCTTGTGTTATGTGTCAAATAATTACCTCAATCAAATAATGACGATTTCTTAAAAAAAATAAAAAATACTCCGTCCACCCAACATAAATATATCCAATTTATTATTTTCGCTGATTCATTATATATATATTCATTTTATTTTTTTAATAAGTTTATAATAAAATAAAATCATTACCCCACTCACAATACACTTAATTATTATTTCCTTCGTCTCATAAAAATATACATAATTATTGGTAACATGAGTTTTAATAAATATTAGGTGAATGTGTTATTAGAAGCAATTCAGAAAAGAAAAGTGCATACTTTTGTGGGACATTTCAAAATTGAAATTAGTGTCATTCTTTAGGACGGAGTGAGTATTTCTTATTAGAATGCATTTACTTAGATTGTAAAATTTTCATTGAAAAATGATGGATAAGAAAAGATAGAGAAAATATTATATTTTTCTTCTTTTTTATCATATGTTTACTAGATGTGAGAAGATGAGAAAATGTTGAAAAATATATTCACACTCTTACCCTGAGATAATATTGTCCAATATTTGAGAGAGAATGAGTGAAAAAGAATTGTCCGAGAAAATATTCCACCATGTCAAAAGAAAATTTTCCATTATAATAAATATGTAAAAATGATGAAAAATAGGTAAAAATATATATTTTTTTCAATTAAAATAAACACATCGTTATTAGTAATATTTTTTATTTTAAGTAAGAGAAAGAAGTGGAATGGTCGGGATTCACTATTTACCTCATACTTTTCAAAGGGACATACATATTATATACTCCCTCCGTCCCACGAATCTTGACACGTTTTCCTTTTTGGGCCGTCCCACGAATCTTGACACGTTTCCTTTTTTGGTAATAATTATTACCTTCTCTCTCCTACTTTATCACCTTTATTACATTCTCTATCCTACTTTATCAATTTTATACTTTATTAATTACACACTTAAAACACTAATCTACAACTCCTTAATTCCCGTGCCGAACCCAAACGTGTCAAGACTCACGGGACGGAGGGAGTAGATGTGAGTAAAATTGAATCAAAATTGAATAATCAATTTGAATCGAACCGTTGAATTTTGGTTAATTCGATTGAGAAGTTCTCAATTGAACCAATTATAATCAATTTGATCACTAACTCACCACAAATCTCTTATGTTTTATGCATATTTTTCTTAATTTATCTATTTATTATTTTATTATATGAAAACATAGTTTGTGGCAAAATTGTAATTAAAGAATCAATCAAAGATATTTATAAAACTCAACAAATCTCATATCTCATATATTTTATCTCTCCTCTCTTTCATCATATGCATTCTTCAATTTTCTATTATCTCTCTCTCTCGTATTCTCTTTTTCATATTTTGATGATTTTTTTAAAAAATCAAATTTTATTTATAAAAAATATTCTATATATATCTTAAATTAAAGATGAATGCAAGATCTTTGATTTGGTATCAAATAATTATTCATCTCTTTTATTAGTATTCTAATAAATTCTAATATAATTTATTTTCCTACTTATCAATTGAAGCTTTTCTAATAAGATGGCATAGGTAATGAGCTAACTTAGAAAAAATTAATTTTATGCATGATTAGCTTATGCTTTAAAACTATATATCGTGACGTGAAAACTCTTTCCATCAAATAGATGAAAAATTAAAAATGATACTTTTCAAAACTATAAAATAAAATTAAGGATCTTTACTGAGTAATTGATGTAGATTATTTTATTTTTTAAGAAAAAATAATTTACATTTACTTATATTCTAACTATATTTAATATTTATCTTTTATTTATTTGATACATCATTTAATTTATTTATTTTTGATAAATTAACATGGTAAAATAAAGAAATTTAAAGGCTGCGCGGCTGCGCCACATGGGCTCGAATCTAAGACCTTCGGTTTTAGACATTAACTCCTAATCGCTTAACCGATACACACGCTACATCGTTTAATTTTGATGCAAAACTATGTTCGTCGTGCATCGCACGGACGAATGTACTACTAGTTTGCAAAAAAATCATACATGCTCACCACTCAACTCATAACAAAGTGAGATATCTTTTCCATTTACACCACGCACACTTAACATTTCTAAAGTTCGTACCATCAAAAGTATCGCATATTTTTATGAAACATATTGGGTATTAAAAAGTTCAGTTAATAAAAAAAATCAAAGAAATCGAAATTTGAAGTTTAGTTCAATTTGATCTGTGGAAAGCGAAGTTGCTAGGTTTGGTTGGCTATTTTAATAACTTTAGTTAGTTTGGTTTTAATACTTCCATTCGGTTTTCGATCCAACCTATCAAATGCCTACTAGCAATAATAAGTGTTAACATTATAGATGTAGCCAAAGAAATCGAGGTTGAAACTTATAAAGCCATCCTCATAAAATTATAACAAAACTAGCTAATTTTGAATGAAAAAGACAAATTTATCTATTTGATCTTGACATAAAGTAATTTTGTATTAAAAGAAATTTGATTATCTCTTTTCATGTCATTTTCGGCGGACATTCATAGAGAATTTTTTTTCTTTTTTTTAATTTTCATTTATAAACAAAGGTTCACATGCTCTTGAGTACATAGCATTATACACGAATAATACCAAATGCATTTTTATGCCACAAATACAATTTTTTGGTTGATTTATTGTTACTAAAATGCATAATGTAATTTTTTATTGTATGAATAATACATTTCTTTTTAGTTACAGTAAGACGCGAAATTCATAGGTCACATGTTATTGAGAAAATGACATTATTCGCTGAACTGTACTCAAATGCATTTTTATGTCTCAACCATAGTTTTTTAGTTGTGTTGTTGCTAATAGAATGCATAATTTAATATTTCAGATCAATTATTGTATGAATGATACATTTATTTTTAGTTTCGGTATCACACGAAATTCTTAGGTCGCATGTCTTCGAGTTCACGATATTGACACAGAACTGTACACGATTGCATATCTGTGCATCAAACTATGTTTTTTTATTATTATTTTGTTGTCTCTATAATGCGTAATTTGATATTTTCATATAGAAATTATACACGACTAGTATTATCAGTGCACGATTCAATACACAACCAGAATTTCGGCGACTTTATTCTTTTGTACACAGTTATATACATTGTTAGAGTTATTTTAACTCTAATAGTTTATTTATTCATTTTATGAATTAATACTTTAGTTTTATCTTATTTTTAAAGAGAATTAATATTTATATGGAGTTTCGAATTCCACAAGTATGAACGGGAAGAGATTAAACTCAATCACGACATAGTCAAAGGAAGAGAAAATCGGCTGTCAAAGTTAAAGAATAAGAAAGAAGACTTGGTCTTCTTCTTTTTTGGATAAATTACACAAGTAAATAAAGAAATTTAATGACCGTACCACGGTGGAATCGAACCCAGGACCTCAGACTTTGGACATTAACCACCTACCGCTAGGCCAACACACGTACACAAAATCCTTAACCAACACCTAAACTTTGGCTCCAAGTTTAACCTAGAAGCCACATCCATATTCCTTGTTCCCAACCACGTTTTTCTTGCCCATCAAGCATATATTGGATCTATAAATATAGGCAAAGCTCACTGCATTCGATACCAGTTCATTCAAGCAAAATACAAGTGCAGGAGGTCGAAGCTATTATTCAAACATCTTACACGACATCTAGTTCAAAAACACACCTTGAGTGGAGACTCGTATGTCGAATATTCCTTGAGTGAGAAACTCGTTTGTTGGCTAGTCAGTAGGCTTGAATGTTCGATATTTATAAATTAGCTTTATTAAAGTCTAGTTGTTGCTAGCATAGTCGATAGGTTTAGAAGATATTTCTTTTCTTATCAATTCCACTCAATTAGAGGGATTCTATTGAGTGATTCATGTATCTTCATTGTAAAAGGAAATTTTAAAGTGAACGTACACTGCAATTAATGAACATTGCGCTATAAAAACAATCCATTGTGCGTGCATTTCATTTCCGCTGCATTTTTGCTTTTCTATAGATTGTTGAGTGAATTGTTTGATCATATATGGGTTTGCAAAAGCAACAACTTTCAATCACGATTCTGTACGTGATTAGGATTTTGGTGACATTATTTTTTTGTACACGGATATATATACACATACATTTTTTGTACCTGATTTTACTTTCAGTACAATTAATAGTGTTATGTGTATCTTTTGCAACAATGTGTCGAACACCTGTGAAAGGAGAAAATTAGATGTATCATTGAAAGATTGTCAAGCGCAAGTTGCCAAATATGCTCGCACTGCAAAGGTGTATGATACAATAGACGTGTAAATGTAGAAAGTTCTTTCGTGGACGGAGTATATAATTATGAAAGTGAATATATATATATATATATATATATATATATATATATATATATGAGGAATGTTATGCTACATACCTTATGTGAGCATGTGAGCACCACTCACGTTTAGCCATCGTTAGCATTATCCTTTTTGTTTTAAACATTTATTTTTATTCTAATACTTCATAAATTGTTATTAGGATCATTAATTTTATAAATAACATAAAAATCAAAGTCCGATTTGTTCATATTCCCTTTAACTTCAAATAATTAATAAAAAGAACAAATTAGACTTTGATTTCTATGTTATTTATAAAATTAATGATCCTAATAATAATTTATAAAGTATTAGAATAAAAATAAATGTCTAAAACAAAAAAGTTGTTGAAATCTTTTAGCACGAATTTTAATTAAAAGTTGTTGAATATATTGATAAGGGATAAATAGTCTTATATTAATTGTAACGAGTATAAGTTATAAGAGTAAAATTATTTATATATGTGTGAAATAGTATCCAAAAATAAAAAATACTCCCTCCGTCCCATTGATTTTGTCCCGTATTCCTTTTTTGTTTGTCCCATTGATCTTGTCCCATTTCTATAAATAACATTCATACTTTATCACTTTATCACTTTCTCTCTCCTACTTTATCTATACACTTAAGGGCTGGTTTGGTTCTCGGTTAAGTATTAACATGGATAATAATTAACCAGATAATTAGTGTGGATAACTGCATATTATTAATATGGGTTGGTTGTTTGGTATTGTAGCTAATTAATCCTAATCTTTGTTTGGTATTCATATTACTAGGTCATATAAACTTAAGAATGGACATAATTGTCCCTTTACATATTTTAAAATTCCCAGCGTACCCTCATCCATTGCACATCACCAATTAACACACCCACGTCCAAAACCCTTTTTTCGGAGCAAACTTTAGCCCGCCAAAGAAACCCTTACGCAGAATAGGAACAGTCTCTCTCCATTGAAGCAGCCGCAAGGTCGTCGCGCAGCAGAAGAAGCAACACCGCGGTCCATTGAAGCAACAATAGGGTGGTCCTACAGCTGCGAAAATGAGCCAAGCAACTCAAGGTTTTTCATGCTTCTTACTTCTCCCATCCCTTTACGTGAATCATAGGTGTTTTATGTAATGATATGTTTCGGCCATTGGAATAGATCTGCATTTCTATGAGAAAATGAGTTATATAAATTATGTTTTATCATGTCATGTTCAAACCTTTTTTATATCATCTTTATATATATTTTTTGTATCATCTTTTGTTGTGGATTTTCACGTGTACAGATTATTGGCAAAAAGTCGTGTGTTTCGATTTTGTTTATATCTTTTTGTTGTATGATGTTTCTTTCAACTCCCAACTGCTACTTGGGTTACTTACAATCCAATCCAATGTATTAGTTAGTCATGTGTATTTTCTTTCAATATTTTCATGATTCCATGGATTCTTTAGTTTTTAACATTTTGATTTTTCGCTATTTGTCATGCTCAACGGATATGATCCTGAATGGATCTGATCCTGAATCAATAAGAAGTTATATTATTTCTTCCAAAAAATGACATGTATTTTTTTATCTTTCCTTCCTTTAAGACTGCCTCTTCATCTGCAATTCTTTTCATTCCCATGCTTTGGACTTAGGTATTATTGGGAAACAAAGATTGATAAGTAAAGTAGTAACTGCTCATTTTATATGAGATTATTTTGCGGTGATGTCTATTCCATATATGCGTTGTTCTGATAATTTCATACGAGATTATTTTGCATACAGTCTATTTCATAATCATTCACACGTTATGCACGTAATTTGACAGTTGCTTGTGGTTTAGGTAGCACAGGAACTACACGTTCCGGCCGTGTCAACAAGACGGACCAAAAGCGCCGCAGTTGGTCTGTTAGGGAAGAAGAAGTTCTAATCGTTGCATTGAAAGAGCTCGTCGCACTTGGATGGAAATCTGACAACGGGTTCCGAGCCGGCTATTTGAGTAAGTTAGAGGAGGCTATGAAGAAGGAATTTCCGACCACCGACTTGAAGGGAATGCCTCATATAAACTCGAAGGTAACAACGTGGAAAAAGACTTACTCTTCGCTGTGGAACATTCTCAAAACTAGTGGAGTTGGCTTCAATGTTAACGGGAAGCACATGATTGATTGCGATGACGAGCAATGGGAGAACTTTGTGAGGGTAAGTTCATTTATCAATATACATAGACGTCCATATTTTGTGATTGTTTTATCATTTTCTTTGCCGCTCATTTTCTTTGCCGCTGTCAACTAGGCCGATGACAGTGTGCGCAACTTCCGATATAAAAGCTGGCCTTATGTAGAAGACTGGAAGCTTGTATTCGGAAAAGATAGAGCTACAGGCGATGAGGCGGAGGATGTCATGGAGGCGGCTTTTACGATGTATCGGAAGTTAGATATCAACCAATCGCTTGATGATGGTGAATACCACGTCTCACTTGAAGATATATTGGAGACCGGCGAAACGGGTGACAATGTAAGCCAAACCCAAGCGCGGGAAGAGACTGTAACAGCTGAAAAGGAAGCTCCAACATCCAGCAAAAAGCGGCGCCGTAGTGTCGGTTTCGATGACAGGTTTTTCGAGGCTCTAACAACTATTGGTCGTGGTACGGAAACTAGACTTGATACAATATCAAGTCGGATGGGTTACGACTACGATGTATCAAAGGCAAGGAAGGAAGTTTTTGCACAGTTGAGTGGTATTCCGGGGCTGTCAAAGACCGAGAAGTTTGACATCTGTAATATGCTTGCTAAGGAGGTGGAGCTTCTGGATGTGTTTTCGAGTCTCCCGGAAGACTCGAAAGAAGACTACGTGCTGCACTTACTTGCTTTGAAACATAAGTAAGTCAGCGGCGTATGGGAATGATTTAATTGTCTCTTTTGTGCGAGTAAACATCGCAGACTTCATTTGATATTTATTCCAAGGAATAGCTTGACAATTGTTTCATCTTTCAAACTGTTTTGTTGGATATTATTTGTTGGATCTTTTGCTGTTCTTGGTATGTTGTTTTATGGATGATTGAATTCCATTTTTATGGTTTTAATTCCATTTTCATGATCTATTCTTCATGTTGTCGTAGCTGTTATTTTTTACGTGGTTTATGCCTGGGGTTCTAATTTTTTTAAGACTATCATTCATCTTGTAAGTTAAGCTTCAAAGTTTTGAGGTGGCGCGAGTTATATAGTTGCAAGTAACTCCCATTGATCAACATTGTTTAGTCCAGATGATATCTTGCAAGGTAAGCTTCTTGCCAAAGAAAAAAGAAAACATAACTTCTGATAGATTCAACTCTTGTGCGTTGAAAAAATCATCGAGGCTCTTTGGAATGGGAAAAAAATGAACTTCAATAGAACAAAGCAATGAGCCTACAAGCTCTGGTGATTGCAACAGATTTTGAAAATGTTAAAAAACCAACTTAAACAAAGACAACCTTCAAGCGATGGAACTAACTCATTGGAAAAAAACAAACAGCAAACTTCAAGAATGTTAGCGGAAAATGCTCTATTTGAATGGCGAAGAAGAGGCGCACGAACTCGCGCAATAGCCGGCATCGGGATCACGGCCATCTTTCTTCTTCACGGGAATAGCATTTGGCCGGCAAAATTTATTTTTCAGAGACTTCCATGGGACCGTCACTTTGCCTTTCAATAGATTTGGAACCGAAGGCGCGACGCTAGAACATGCATCATCCACGAAGAGCTTTCTAGACACCGGTGGTTTTGGTATAGGCGATGTTACCTCGTCGTCACTAGAGTCACATCGTTTCTTAACGGTCGACGAGTCTTCAATGACGATGACGGTGTGGGAAAGCTCTCGCTTCACGTCGTGAATGCCAAAGAGGTTGCACATTTGTAGAAATTCGGGCTCGCCTTCATGGTAATAGGCTCGGAAGAAGGCATTTTCCTATGGAAAAAACAATCAAATGAATGTTCATTTCAAAACCAGAAATTAACTACTAAATAATCTCAACGATAAATAAACCTTAAATAGTCGTTGCCACACTTCATCGGTGGCGTGAATCACGTTTGTTTGTTGATCGAGCTGGGTTTCTTTCAGCTTGCACAGATGCTTAAAGCATATGTAGCGTTCGTGAAGGAATTCAACTCGCTCCTCGACTTCATTGAGCGACATACCCGCTTGTAGTTGCGAGTTTAGCGCCAACATCGCATGAATTAGCGCGTGAGTCGAAAGATGTGGTGGGGATGGGCGACATTCTTCGATCTTATCTATAAGACACGAGAGGAGCAATTTGTCTTTGGTCGAATCCCACTTCAATGGATAGAGGTACAAAGCTTGGGAGCCTTTGGTAGGGAATGACATCTTTGCGGGATAGAACAAAGAGTTTTGGAATGCAGATGTTTGCTGTTTGTGGCGTGAAGGGAGAAGAAATGTTTGGTTATTAAATAGTTTAAATTTTAATTAATTTAGGCTAAATTAATTAAGGTTGTTGGGAGTTAGTTGTTATTAGGTGTCCTCTGCAAGGTTAGAGGTTATGTTTTGTGAAAAACCATGCTATTGTTCCCCATCCACCAGAAATGAAATTAATAACATATTGGCTACTTACAAAAAATTGAGAACAATAAAAATTCAAAATTTTATATATTTATGTCGACAAATTTCATAAAAAAAAAAAAACAAAGGCAATCACTATATATATATATACACGTACTTATACATATATCCATATATATATATATATATATATATATTTATATATATATACACGTACTTATTTATATATATATAAATTGCATATATATACACGTACTTATATATATATATACTTATATATATTTATCTATTTATATATATTAAATTAGGGTCAGCATTTTGATTTACATTTATTTAATATATGTAAAATATTTCTAAATATAGCTATGAAAAATTACAAATTTGCAACGAGCATAAAGTACTTGTTTGCGAGCTTTGTTCATGCAGCATAAAGTACTTGTTTGTGAGCTTCTCAACTGTGATCTGATATAATATTTTTGTCTGATAATCAATGGTCAATGCACAAGTGTTTTACTTATATCTCTCTGCTTCACAAGTAGATGATACTGTTTTGATCTCATAATCAACGTTGAATGAACAAGCACAGTTTCTGTTACTTAGCCAAATCCTTTCACTTAATTTCATCATTCACATAGGCAGATCAGATGCTTACTACATTTTGATGACTGAATAATATGTTCTTGCAACAGCAGAACTTCTCGTCTAGATGAAGACAAAGAGCCAGACAGAAGCTCCAATCAGCCCCTCATTACATGCATATACAGACTATACAGCCAGACAGAAGCTCCAATCACAACATGAACACGAAGTTTCTTATAACGACAAGTAGTAGAAGGAATAAATTTGAAATCATAATTGCAATAAAAACATGAAAATGGCAGTTTGCCATACAGTATAATATCCTGCAAACAGTTACTCTAGATAAGTCGAATCCCAAATGAAAGAAATAAAACTTGAAATTGTTTGGACGATGCAACGAAGTACCAAATCACATACCCTCACATGAGTTTACCCATAACAATACCTAGGATTAGAACAAATATTGTGAGACCAAGCACGGCACAAATGAACTCCAAATAGCTACGGGGTAATGTCAATCCGCTTCCATGTAGACCCATATTGGTGACAACATTTGGTGATGCAGGCTGAGATATAGGTGTAGCAGTAGTTGGTTGGCTGAAAACTATACTTCGAGAAGAGCCGGCAGTGGAAGTCACATTTCGTCGGCCTATCCGATGGTACTCGTCATACCAATAAAAGCCCTTCCAATGGTTCTTACCCGTAGGACATTTGTAGTAAAATCGACCGGGATTCTCTGATGTATAGCCCGCGCACTTGAGCTCCATGTTTCCATTGCCGCAGCTACATTGAGGGGTGCGTGTTGATACTTTCGAAGCAGCGTCCATCCTACAAAGTAGAGGGAATAAGAGTACGTGTTATATACATTTCCATGAAAAGAAGCTACTATTAATACTTACAAGTCAGCAGCAACAAACAAGATAGCAGCAACAATTATCAAAAAACATGAAAATATTGAGAATAACAACTACAATGTTATTTACTAATCAATGAAAAGAAGCTACTAATAAGCATAACAAGACAGCAGCGCCAACCAATACAGCAGCAGTAAACAATACAACAGCAACAATCATTTTAAAACATGAAAACATTGAACTAGTAATCACATTTTTAGCCACACACCTAATTATTATTCAGATACTGCGACCACATAGCTTCGGCCAAGGCATTCCTCGCCGCATTCCATTCGGGGGAACACTGAACGACGTCAATGAATTCATCATGTGTTGCATCTATGGCCAACCCGTTGTCTTGAGGCATATTGTCTAGTTGCTGTTCTATGGGGTCGATCGGCATCTCCATCCGAACAAAATTATTGAGTAAGAATGCTGCCATTATGAGTCTATTTTGCACCCGAATAGGGTAAAATGATGGAGACCTAAGAATACCCCACCTCATCTTCAATATGCCGAAGGCTCGCTCTATCGCGTTTCTCGCCTTACTATGCCTCAGGTTAAATAGCTCTTCTTTATTTTGTGGTCGTGCATTATTCGGACCCCACTCTTTTAAATGGTATCTAACACCCTTGAAAGGCGTTAGAAAACCATCACTATTCGCGTAACCGTTGTCACACAAATAGTAGTTCCCTATAAAAGAATCAATGAAGTTAAAATAGCAATCAATATTCATGTAATTAATTAAGCACATATAGGTGTTGAATATATTAAATAATAGCTTATACCCTTTGGGACCCTAAGGCCATGAGGTCTATTAATTGCATCTCGTAGGATTCGAGAGTCCGCAGCCGATCCTTCCCAACCGGTTAGTACGTAACTGAAATTCAGATTACGATCACAAACACCTAGAACATTTGTTGATATTTGCCCCTTTCTTGTCCGATACCGAGGTTTATCCTCGTTACCGACCATGACACTGATATAAGTGCCGTCTAATGCCCCTAAACAGCCCTATATACACAAGTCACAAGTAGAATTAGTTAAATACGTCAAGAACATTCAATTTAAGGGGCTCTAGTGAATATCTTGATATATTATGTATACCTTAAACCACCTCCACCGTGGGTCACTACAATCTGCTGGAACAGCTTCGGGTTTGGCTAGGAATAAATCATGTACCCTAATAACTGCTCCTAAGACCGCATGTACATAATGCGAGATCGTTTGACCGGATCTCCAAAAGTCGAATCTGACTACTTTGTTCTTTTTATGATGTGCTAGAACTGAAAGGAACATTGCTACTTGTTCCTCAACTGTAACAAACTGACCATTAACCAAACCCCCCCGTTCTCGTAAAATCACGCAAAGCCTAGCAAAAGTCCTACGATCCATACGAAGGTTGGAAATACAGTCCACATCATGTACACCTACTAAACGACGTAAGTGTTTTTCTTGGTCAGGCATCTTACTTATTATCTCGTACTTTAAGGCTCCATCACCTCGCTTTCTTTTCCTTAACCTATACTTAGCATAGAATGCAAATAACAGAGCCACTTGGATGACATGATCACGCAAAATTTCTTGTAACAAGACGAATCGCATGTCACGCACACGACTACTTTCCCTCCCTGACATTTCAGTACACACGTGCGGAGTCTAGCAAAAAGTGAAGAATCATAGATTTAGACATCAAATTTGAATTAATTAACCGTGTCTAAAAGTCAAAATTAAACAGCATACCCAAACTTCAATATTTAACTCCCTCAACAACAAGTATAATCAACAAAACCAGCATGCGCAATATAAAGAGAAAGATTAATAATGCATATGAAAACAGTAGGATATCAACCAAAATATTTGAATAGTTGAACATCAACTAGAATGGCAGCATGCCCCATATCATAATATATAACTTCATCAACAAGAATGGTAGCATTAACCATAGGTCGATTTATAAATTATAATGGCAGCAAGACCAATATTAGTGTAGGTGTCGAATCAACCTAGATAAAAACAACGAACTACTACCAAATTATTTGTGCCTATTGAACACGAATGAGAATGATAACAAGCCCAAAAATCACACATATTGACATTGGCAAGAATGCGCTGGTACTAACCTTTGGTAGCCTGCTCTTCGTTCTGTTTGTGTCCCGTTTTGTATGTATATGCGTTCAGAAAATAATGTGCATTTCAAATTAATGAACGAAATAAATAAATGCCAATATATGGAATTCAATAATATGCTAGCGTAATTGTTGCTCGTTAAATTGGTATTCTAAAAAAAATATATAAAATTTTCAGTTCGTCGCAACGAAGAGGCAAACAAAGAACCAATTTATTGAAATTCGCAGGTGTTGAAATCAAACAATCAGTAGAATAGTTTCGAACCCTAGATGATGAAATTCCAGTCGACATATTCCACATATTCTAAAAATGACGATTGACATAATGAAATCGGTAGTTGATTTTTTCGATTTTCAAATGAACAACACCCAAAACAACACTCCACAGATCGACGAACAATCGAGCATAGCTGGAAGATGAAAGTGGTTCTTACCGATCTTTACACTGCTGATGACGCCTTTCAGATTTTCTTGCTCAGTTCTTGATCTGAGAACAGCTGGAAGATGGTGCCGCCGAAATGCCCAAATCCTAGTTTATACCCTTTGAAATTGTATGGAGCAATTGGCCGCGTTCGAGATGGAAGTGGATGACTTTGAATCTGAAATCTGAATATTGTGAGAGAGGGAATTTGATGGCTTTGATCAGTTTATTAGCAAATCGAATCTGAAATTATTTCCACCATAGGTTCGAAACAGAAGGAATGGAGAAAGAGCGGCGAAGGGAAGAAAGGGAGCTAGGGTTGAAATCCACTCATCGGAAGTCGTGCGAGGGTAGTGAAAAATATTGCCATAATCTGCATTGATTACCATAATCGGAGGGGGTTGGAGGTATTAGGAATACAGCGTAATACTGAAATTTAGCTACGGGCCTTGCTTTATCTCAGGGCCGTCCACAATGTTTTAATAGAATACCAAACTCCTGTCTAATCCGGATAAAAATAACTTATATGCTGTATAACCCCCAACCAAACCAGCCCTAACACTACTAATATCCTTCTTAATAATGTGCCAAAACCAAATGGGACAAGCCCAAATGGGACGGAGGGAGTAATATATTTAATTAAAAAATGAAATAAATGTATAATTTTGGGAACATGGCATATATATAAAGAAGTATAAATAGGTCTCAAAAAAAAAGAAAGGAAATTTGTATTCCACAAGACATTATTGTGCAGGAAGCATCTTTTTAAAAGTAGAAAAGTCCAACCATGCGTTTACAAATAGCTGGATTTTCCTTCCCCAACTTTTACGCCCACTACTCGGAAAATTTAATTTCATTGTATTGGCTGTTTCTTCCCATCCCATATTGAATGTTTTATTTTTATGTGAAAACTAAAAAAAAGGACTTGAATCAACAAATATAATTAGCTAAAAGTTGATGATATTGGATTATTTTAAGGAAATATTTATAACTTAATTATTATGAATTTGAGATCAAAATTCATATATCCTTCTTTCTCAAGCTCATAGTTCTAAATATATCAAACTTCTAGGAAAAAGTATACAAGGATTTTTATCCCACATGAATTGTCTAATAGGACTTTTTTTCAAGATCATTTTTCTAGAATAAAAGTGAAGTAAAAGTCAATCTAAAAGAGGGCTTTTTTTCAAGAACATTTTACCCTGCAATTCTTAAATTTCAAGGATTGTACGCAAAGGCGCGTAATAGCATTCAAATATCTAATAAATAAATGTTGCTAAACTTTAACTTGAGATTTCTTGTTGAATTTTGTTATCAAACACAAAGTTGGAGTTTTAGAGCACCCACATCAATCGACTCATCCGCCTGACTAGAGTCGATTTGATGGATGAGTCGGACTCTTCCATTATTTTGTGCACGTGTGTCCAATACACGCGCCATTTTTAAAAATAAAATAAAATAAGCATTGGCTCATAAGTGGTCTCATCAGTGAATGAGCCTCCAACTGACTCGATAGATGTGAATGCTCTTAGATTTATTGAAGAGCAATAGTTGACAAAAATATCTCTGCACAGTACAGCCTTTCATTTTTATTTTGCTTTTATTAAATTAAATTGATTAATAAATTTTAATTATGAATTATTGTCTTAATTATGGATTACTAGATTTTACCCAAAAATAATTACTACTCTTTTCATCCACGATATTGTTTTCACTTTATGGACAACACGTATTTTAAGAAAGTGGTAGATAATAGTCGATAATAGTAGGTATTGTTATGAATGGAGTTTGAGTCACACTATTATTGTAAGTGAAAATTGTGAATTCTACTGTTATAAATAAAATCTAAAATGATATTAGGAATGAATCAAAATGACAAAAATAAAAACAATATTGCGAAGGAGGGAGCATGTGATAATAAGTTGCTAAAGTCTGCACGACTTTTAGGCCTGAGCATAACGGAAGAGAAACAAACACAAGAGAAAAGAATTAAAATTGGAGGCAGCTGCTTGGAAACACGACTCAGTATTTAAGTCAATATTTTTAACCTAATTCGCCATCATCAATGTTGATTTGATGTTTCAGAAGACTAATTCTAGGTGTGTACCTAGTCAACTATTCCCATTAAATAACGAAGAAAAAAATATTTAAACTTGTAAGTAAAGTAAAGGATATTTGTCATAAAATACACGAACTTTCAGTAAATTTTGATTTCTCGTAACATTTAAAATTTGAAAAAATAATTACACCGCCTTTCAATTTTTTTCTGATTTTTTCCACGAGTATGAAATACTCCCAAATAGAAGTTGATTTTAGGACTTTTGACTTAGATTTTTTGATACCTAAGCGTGAAGAATAATAAATATGGCATAATAAAGCCGATGAATCAACTTTGGTATCAACAAATTTAAGTCAAAAACCCTAAAATCAACTTCTATTTGAGGTATTTTATAATGATGGAAAAAAATCAGAAAAAATCGAAAGGTGGTGTATTTTTTTTTTAATTTTAAAGGTCATGAGAAAAATCAGAATTTGCTGAAAGTTCGTGTATTTTACGGCAAATATTCCTATAGTAAAATCGTTTAGCAAGCGGTCACTAGTTTAAAAGTATCCACATTAGTTGAATCAATAATTGACTCATTCGTGTGTGTGTGTTGGCCAAGCGGTAAGGGGTTAATGTCTAAGGCCAAAGGTCTTGGGTTCGAGTCCCTTGTGGCACGGCCATTTAATTTCTTTATCTAATATTATAAATTTATCAAAAAAAAAAAATTGACTCATTCATGCTGAGACTATTTATGAGTCAAGTACAGTATTAGATTGGCTCATTATATTGATTCATATTAATTAATTTTTATTTTTTAAATTAAATAACACAAATTTAAACAAGATAACATGCATGCTTTTTTAAACGACGTCATCCCGCATCGGCCATGCTATTTGTGTTGCTAAGTATACATAAAATAACAAATTAAAATACATATTCTACAGTAAAATAAGCTTACAAAATGCAATTTAAAATAAAAACTAAGAGCTTATGTATTCTCAGTGGAGTATGTATGAATTTGCTGTAAAAATATATGAATTCAACCTAGGGAATTCGATCATAGGATTGTGAATTCGTCCAATTCATACAAAATAATGAATTGATTGTAGATCATCATGATCTAAGGGCTAAAATTGATTTCTAATTTATATTTTAAAATAGATTTTAATTTTAACTCATCCGTATGACAATAATTTAAATTGATTTTCAATTCTCGTATTTCCTGTTACAGTAGATTTAAATTGATTTAAAATATTCATCTATGGCTGTCTGTGACAATAAATCTTTTGTGATGTAAACACATCCTTTAAAGCTTCGGTTGAACCCAAAATATTTCCAACTCATAACATCCGTGTCTGAATTCCTTTCTAGATTTTTTCTTCAGTTCAAGCATACGTTTGTTGCTCATTTGGACGACTAAGATATAACTTCATATAAGTTGTATAAGTTCATAATATTTTTGTTAATAATTTGAACAAATGGAATTGATCTTTTGTGTTATTCTGAATACATAAGGACATTGTACATATACTTCACGGCGAAAATAGAATACAAATAAATATCCATCCTGCACAGCTACAGGAAAGAGCCCTTTCTCCTTGTGTTGACCTCCTTAAACCGGTATTTTCTCTGTCTTTGCACAATCAAACATGTATACACAATTCATAAGCGTGTTGTGTTTCAATATTATACATACAATACAATTCATAAATGCAAATTGTGTTTTAATATTAATACATAGCTACAATAAGAATAGGATCTACAGGAAATTATCTGAGTGATTCAAAAAATTATATTTATCTGAGTGACACGTAAGCAATGGGATCCAGGCGGACTCGAACCGCCGCCCTCTCAACGCGTGGAAGCAATTGAGCGCTCACCCTTTCGAGCTTATGGATCCATCCAACTCACACAACATTTTTATTAATATTTATAAATTTTACTTGAGCCCACAGATGATTCAAATTATATTATGACTGATCCCCCAGGATAAAAGAGTGTTTCCAAATAGTATGAAGTCGAAATTAATTTTAAAAATAGGCCAAACAAACAAACTACGATGTTTTTCATGAATTAGCCGCTGTATCTTGAACCACACGACCATTCTAACTAAGGTAATTTACTTCTTAAAACACTAATATAAACTTGATTTAAAACTTTCATGAATTAGCCGCTGTATCTTGAACCACACGACCATTCTAACTAAGGTAATTTACTTCTTAAAACACTAATATAAACTTGATTTAAAACTCTACTTTTGAGTGTATGTCGGCACAAAGACCGAACATAAACATAGAGCATTATTGTCATGATCTACACCTCAAAAAGCATGCATGTCACGTAGGAGTGAAAACCTGACCACACCCTACAAAATAAAAACCATATTTAGACCAACCGATCAAATTGGAAATAAAGTTCAAAACATAATAAAAATATCAGAAGCACGTCACGATGACCTGCGCACATGAATTGATCTACAGTTGAACTGGAAAAATAAATCAATACAAACCTATATACTATATTTTGTAAGCCACAGATCCCTCCCACCAAGTTTATTCGAAACAATGCTTCCAATATCACGCACAACATCGAAACCTCCTTCGACTAAAATTAAAACTAGAGCAAGATACCATCATAATTTAAGTAAATGGTGCTATAAAAAACAATGCACGAGAAATCAAGATTTCTGAGATACATAATAGACTAGCACAAAGCAAGCATAAACAGAACCCAACAACAAAGACTAACAGAATACCGCAGCCTTAATAAATTTATTAATCAACCCGGAAATAAGCAAAATATTACCCCGCTAAGTTATTGTACTTCCAACATAAAAAGATAAACAACTGAAGTTCCTTGCATCTTACTTGAAAATTATCTTCAAGTACATTTGGAGACCGACCAAGTATATGCATAAACAGCATCACTGAGAACAATCGCCAATATCCATTCATTCGCATGAAATAAGAAGTCCATCACATAAGGCTCCAAAGCAGCGGCAGTAGCAACAGCAATAGATAACAAAAAACCCCAGAAACAGCAGCAGCAGCAAGACCAGCACCAGCAGTCATCACATCGTTGTACACAAGCAGCCTCACAACAGTCAGCTACAAGTATCACAGGTCGTAACATAAATACGCCAAGGAAGTACTCCACCCGAAGATTGCTCCAAATCCGATGAGCAACCAACCGAATACTGAATAGCTGATCTATTACAACCATGCTATAGCTTTAAACTATACTACACAAAGACACAGTCCCTTCAACCATACAGATGGCCAATAATAAACCAGAATACATCATTAATAATCTAAAGCAATAGCTAGACCCCCCTCAACAGAGGGAAAACTAGCAAAACAGATATAGCATGTGTTGTACAAAGTGACAAGTGATAAGTATACCAAAACAACTAAATATATTTGAACAAATGCATCGTATTCCCAGATGTTGATTTTGTGAGTTCTACTGAAAAATGATTGCAATGATGTAGGATTTACAGTTCTCTAGTATTTTCAAGAAACCATATCACTTATCTTTAGACGAGTAATATTATCTTCATGTTTATATTTGGATAATAGCAATTATGAAACTCTAGTATATCCCATTGACATTGAGATGATAAATGTAAATTTCCAATTAAGCACAAGGAAAGTTTAGATGTTTTAAGCTACGAATGCAAAATTTATTTCATTTGTTTTGTGCTTCCCAACAAAAAGCAAGTCAAAATAATTTACACAATGATATTTAATTAGAAACTTTTTTAGGGCAATAATAAAAAGATTGGATAAAAACAGGCTTAAGATAAACGCTATTTCGGGAACCGACAACAATTGTAGTTAGAAAAATTGAGCTAGTAAATCAAGAAATTATTGGATAACAGATTCTGATCAAAACAGTTAGTTGCAAGTTAAGAATATAATGATTATAAAGTGAACTAAATATTGAGAAAGTGCAAATTGGTACCTCTGTTGTAGTGGATGCTGTGAAGAAGATTGAAGCCTCAATATTGCTTGATTCCCAAAGTTCGTTCATTGCTTTGACCTTGAATAGGTTGTGTATAATATTAAACAGCACACAACCCATTCAAGACAAAACAAATATGGCATGATTGAATTGCTGGAATTGAACGTTGTATGCGTGCATAGTAGGTAGAAGAGACAAAAGGAGAGAGGGGAGAGGGAAAGAGAAAGAATAGAACGAGAGGACACCACACACAGGGGGAGAAGCCGGGCAATGCCCCGTACCATCTCCCCTCAAAACCAAAAAATGATAATTTTTATTAAAAGGGCGACCTGCCATGCGAGCGCACCCATCATGGCAAAGGTCATGCAGACAACTAAATCTCACCTCACTCCGCTCACTCATTTTTCCATTTTTTTTACAGTCTGTTATTCTCAACAATTCGTCGAGTCTACACAGACAACAAGAATGCATGAAATAACACAACATAAAACAATTCACTTCCCTTAAAACCACTTGGTCGGTCCACCGGTGCCTCGTAGATAAAACTCGCGACGAAAGCCATACCGGTCAGCATCCACCTTCAAATGATCGTGTCTTCTGAAGATGCCTTCGCGTTTCCAGATCCACGAAATTGATGTTTCCAATCCATCACGCAAAACCGAATCTGCATAACAGGTAAATAATTAGCGATGAAAAAGAAATATAAAACTAATTTGTTGATGAAAAATCAAATCAAAAACCAGCTCAACAGCACAGCAAATCATCAATTCAAAACAATAATTAGCGATGAAAAAGAAATATAAAACTAATTTGTTGATGAAAAATCAAATCAAAAACCAGCTCAACAGCACAGCAAATCACCAATTCAAAACAAACCTTCAGAAAAATAATTAAAACAAGCAACGCCAACGAATAACGGCCAACCAAATCAAATATGAACACACACGAAAGCAGATTCAAGTTACCTTCACCGATTCGATCTATCCGCCCAACAAAGCTGCAGATCTACCCAAACCTCGGCGTTTCACAGCCTCAGATCTACCCAAACCAGGCGACCGACACATCAACAGGCGGAAAATCGAAGGCATAACAAAACAGGGAAAATCCATATTCAAAACGTAGATCGCCTCACGATCTAAACGAATCTGACGGAAAAAACAAGAAGAGGACAAATCCGGCGTGAAGAAAGAGAAGACAAGCCTGCAGATCTAGGCGGCTACAGAAATGAATGGAAGACTGGCTGTGATGAAATGAAAAGATAAAAGAGTGTATTTATTGAGGGGGGTTGATGATCCAACGGCTGAGAATGAGTGCGAGGGAGATATTTCCAACGGCTGGATAAGGCTAAACGGCGTCGTAATGTTGACTTGTGAATCGTATGTAAAGTTTTGGTGGAATGATCGGACGGCTGTGATTGGATCTTGAAAAGGGGAAGGTTCTGGATGGTGTGTGTTTGACGGCAAAACGAAAATGAGGGACAGTTATGCAACGTGTTTCAGCTGGCCACGTTGGGAGTATTTTAGAATTTCTGTGTTCAGTCCTTCAGCTTTTGTAAAATTGTGGTATGGCCTCAAAGCAGCGTGGATTGATTCTGTTCTGTGTAATTAGAATCGGTCCCCCCCAAAAAAGGGAACACGTCGGTTAAAGTTGGTCGGTTTGTAGACGTCGAGGTTATCATCAACCCGAATTCATCGGCCTAAATTAGATGCATTTTTAAGTGGAAATTGACTGGTCACAGTATATTTATAATTTAAAAAAATATATATAAAAATGTCAAAATTAATTTATATTAATTTAAATGTATTTGAAACTATATAATACTCCCTCCGTCCCAAAATAAGTTCCTCTTTGGGGACGGCACGGGTTTTAAGAAAAAGTGGTAAAATGTATTGATAGTGGAGAAAAATATGTTATAATTAGTATTGAGAGTGGTGAAAAAGTGAAAAGTAAGAATAAATAAAGTATTATTAGTGGTGGGGTAGTTGTCCAAAAATGGAAAGAACGAAAGATGAACTTATTTGGGGGACGTCCCAAAAAGGAAAAAGATGAACTTATTTCAGGGACGGAGGGAGTATTAAATTTAATGAGTATCATATAGTAATAAATAAATTTATAGATTATAAAGAAAATAATTTAAGTCAATCTCATTTTGAGCAAATAATACTAAACCATCAATATCAAAAGAAAAGTTTAATTAATAATCTAAAAATATAAAATATGTTAAAGAAATTAATTGGGCATATGGTATTCTTAAATAAACGAAATTAAACAAAGAATCAAGTCAAATTCTCAACAAACATAGTCATGTTATATCTTATTAAAATATAGAGGCTAAAAAATAAATACTAAACAAACAATAAACTATAAATAATTTAGATATTTATATTTTATATTATAGATAATAAATCATAAATAGTTTCATCATAGCTGTTCCCAACATTATAATTAGTAATCTTAATTTGTTCCTAATACTATCTAATATGTTAAATATTTATTTTTTTCATATTATATGAGTATTTTTTTGTAGATATTTATTTGAATTATTAAATGCAAAAAAAATTACGTTAATTTATTTGACTATCATCTCTATATAATTACTTTTATTTCAATTATTTTTACCATGCATACAAAAATATTTGTACATATCTATGACAAATGTCATCATAATTTATTTATTTTTATCTCCTTTAGGTATATAATAGTAATAAAAAAATTGCATTTAAATAATAGTAAAACAATAAAAATAGTAACAATTTCATTTAGTTTGGATTAATTGAGAAGTTCATTTGTTAAGGTATAAAACTGTTTAAATGTTGATAAGATAAAATTGCTATTGCAAAAATTAGAATAATTTTGGGAGATTTTTTTTTTAATTAATTTATAGATTAATATAATAATTATGTAATTACATTATTATAATCAATAGAGACAGAAAATTACTAAACTAAAGTTGAAAAGGAAAATATAACTATAAATAAATATTAAATTGTATATAAAATAATAGGAAGGTTGTAACCGTAAACTCGAAAAGCAAATTTAAGTCACACCAAATTTTAAATTTTCATAAATCCCAAAGTATAAATATTACAAATATATCTAAGTATTGAATGTAATTCTATAATTTATCATTCATATCTAAAATTTAAATTATTTATAATTAATTTAAATTCAAACATGTTTGATAGAAAAGAGGAAAAGATAAATAAATTGTATTGTTTCATAAAGAGAAAATGAGAATTAAAACAAAAAGAATTCAAAAGAAAAAAAGAAAAAAAAAACGAAAAGACTAAGATCAACAATCATAAGCAAATAAAATAATTTTCCCCATGCACTTTTTGAGTCATATCCGTAGGTTGTGCCGTAACCTTGTATATTTCTTTGTTCGATTTATTTATCCACCAAAAAAGCAAATTGTTATACAAAACACATAATTTATTATTGATGTGCTAATTGTTCTTTAAAATTAAATTTAATGTTTTAGCATAATTGCATAATGTTCTATTAACAAATTTTTAATATATAAAATAAATACAAATATATAATTTTAAAAATCAGAATATTAGAATATATTGATAGAAAAAAGGGAAATTAAAAATGCTTGGAGTAAAATTGTTCTTGATGACATTTGTAAATTTAATATTATGAGTTCTTAAAACACCAATTGGTTGCCGTCTAAAAAAGAAGAACAAAAACTAAAAGGGTTAATTGCATGAAAATACACGAACTATGATCACTTTTTCATTATACATAAATTTTGAAACTTACATTTTTTATCATGAACTTTGTATATGTTCCAATTTTTCCATAAAATTGAAGCCCGGCCACCGGAAAGCTGAGGTGTCTTTAAACATGCCACGCGTACGTAACACGTGTCATATTAACTGACGTGACAATACAAAACGACGTCGTTTTGACAGTGATCATCTAAAAAAACCTTAATTCTTATTCCAAATGTCATCTCTTCCAGAATGGGTACCAAATTCAGAAAATTAGTAACCCTAGAATCTCCTGCCCCCGATTTGGGACATTTTTGTTTGATGAGAGTAGAAAGAATGATTGAGCGAATAAATTCAATCGAGCGAAGCTCATCACCGGATAATACGTCCAATGCTGCTTGCTGATCAGGAATCTCACGAATTTGTCTAATTCCTTTTTGCGGTTGTAGTATAAGGAGGTGATGGAGTTGAAGAGCTTGGTGGAGACGGCGAAGAAGGGCATGTGCTGGAGATCGGGGTCCTGGTCGAGGCTATTGACGGCGATGTGGTGGGCGTTGTGGTTGCGCTTCCACCACGCGATGCTGATTCCGGCGAGGCAGTTGCCGAAGAGGATTTGGATGAATCGATTCTGGTTAGGGGTGAGCATGATTTGGTAATGGCCAGAGTCGTGGCCGAGCCAGCCACTCTGGATCCAGATGAACCCCATGGCAACGCCGCAGAGGGCATGGAGGAGAGGGTTGTGGGGGACGAAATCAATTAAAGAAATTTTCGAATAATAAGCTAATTTTCGGAGAAGAAACCTAATTTCATCAATTGAGACAAAACGACATCGTTTACTCCTAAAAAAACGACGTCATTTCATGTGCCGGACGGTAAAATAAGTGGCACACTTTCGGCTGCCACATAAACGCCACATCATCATCAAATTGGGGGTAAATCAATTTTATGGAAAAATTGATACATATACAAAGTTCATGATTAAAAATGTAAGTTTCAAAGTTTGTGTGCAGAATGAAAAAGTGACTATAGTTCGTGTATTTTCATGCAATTAACCCAAAATAAAACAAATGGCTGCGGTTTTGTAGAATACACATGCATGGTTTGACGATTTTTTCTCCATTTATAAATTTTTCTTTAATTTCCAATTATATCCTTCTAATTGAATTTAATTACATTTACTTCTCTTTATATATATAGATATAGATGTTAAAGATGTGAAAATATAGCTTATGTTAAAATAAAAACATTCCTGCCAAGATAGCTTAAATTAAAAGTTTATTGTCAATTAATGATAAATTTTCATTAATAAAACATTTAACTCAATTAGTTTGAATCCACTCCTTATATTCACAAATCGAAAATCGCAGGTTCAAATAAGCTGTAAGAGCTTATAAGGACATCTACATTGGGGGTGCGAACGCCGGCTCGGGCATGGCACCCCCGAGCTCCGCACCCGCCCCTCCCCTATGCGCGCGGCGCACTCCTCATTTTGATTGGGGGCGTGATATACACGATCCAATCACAATTTAATACATATTAAAAAAAAATTGAATTCGGCTGTTTTTGACCGTTTGACAACATAGTTATTTTTTTTATTCTGAAAATGCCGGCTAATTTACTTTTTTTTTCTTCTTCTTTTTAATTCCTCTCCCCATAAATCCTACATCTCCATTCATTTATCTACCATCTCTTTTCTACAATCTCTTCACAAATCAAATATGCCAGCCTCCAACAATTCATTTAATAATTCTTCCAACAATTCTTCGTCATCCGACGAAAAAGTTCTCAACCAAGATCATCTTCAATTTTCTGATCCGAATATCAATTTCGAATTATTTTTCATGCATCTTGCTTTCAATCTCTTGCAAGTTTGTTGTTGAACAGCTCATCCGCGCATTTGCAAATAAGAATTTCTAACTCCATGTATTGCAGTGAATTAATTAGGATCATGAATATATGGCCTGAAGCACTCAAACATAAAGGATAGCCGTTTGCACGCTCGCCTCCGAGATGATCTAGTCGAGCATATGTGAGCGCGATTTGGTCCCGTTGGTCCATAGCTAGTAGATTTTAATTTTTCAAATTTATTATAATTTTTTTTCTTCGTATTTTTAATGTAATGTTTGATTTTTATTTTAATGAAATTTATGTTATTAAATATAGTGTTAAAATTAATTGAAAACAAACAATAAAATTAATTACAAATTAAAAATCAAAATTTAAGAGTCAAGGGATTGGCTCTCCAATGTGGATGCCCTAAGAGCATCTCCAGTAGGATGCACTAATTGGTGGTCCCCACCTTAGCGCCTAGCCCTCCACAGTGCATTGGCTCTATAAGAGGCGCTAAAATCTTCATTTTCATTTAATCCCATTTTCACTCTTGTATTTTAAAATTTGAAATTTTCATTGAAATTAAAATTAAACATTACATTAATTAAAATAAAAATTACATAGTTTAAATAACTATTAAAATAAAAATTACTCCATAATTTAAATAATTTTAAAAAATTACGATAAATAAAAAACCTAAAGAAAAAGAAAAAGCGATTTTTCATTTGACGGAGAAAGAAGTTAAATTTGATGGAGAAAAGAGTAGTATGAAATAAAATAAAAAATAAGAAAAAAGCCTACAATCTATCCGTTAACCCCCCCCCCCCCCGCCCCCCAACGGTACAAAATTAAAAAAAAATCGCAATCAGACAATTATTTTTTTTAAATGATTCTTCCTTTTGTTATAAATTGGCGCATCTACGGGACGCGCTCCACTCCTTCCCCAAACGTGCCCAGCACTTCGCTTATACCTGCGCGCCGCACCTCATCTCCCGGCTCGGTCCAATTCTCCTGGAGGCGCATTGCGGATGCTCTATGCTCCTAAAAAAATAAGTTCCTCTATCCAACTTATTTTCTTATTATCTTATAAGCAACAATTATTTTACAAAAACAACTCAATTATGATTTTTTATTTTCATCGTATACCATTTTAATTTAATCTCTCTTTGATTTTCTTTCTTTAACAAAGATTTTGTCTTTCAAACTAAATTTTTTCTCACTAGCTTATAATCATTAAAGATAAAGGACCACCAAGGTTGGATATTCGAATAACAAATAATGGAGTCTACACATCACGATCCATGAATTAACAAATGAGGGATTCTAGAGTTTAGTTGCAGAAAAAGATTTAAACTAAATAATGGGGTTATGTGACAATGAAGTATAGCTCAGTTGGTAAGACGCTTCCCCTTCAATAATAAGGTCGATGGTCCGAGTCATTATTGGGTAAATGGAAAATCATTATTGATCCTCTTTTTAAAAAACAATAGGGATATATGTGACGACATTACCATTTTGCTCTAAGAGTTATATTCTAAGTCAACAAAACGACAGCCCACTGGCCAGCCCCCTTCCGGCCAGCCCACCGATATGGTTCTTTTTCATTTAGTTGAGAAATGGCTTATGATTAACCAAATTCTATGTGATTTTTAACTTGTAATAGTTAATCGATCCATATTCGCCA
This sequence comes from Salvia miltiorrhiza, assembly GCF_028751815.1. Lineage (NCBI taxonomy): Eukaryota > Viridiplantae > Streptophyta > Magnoliopsida > Lamiales > Lamiaceae > Salvia > Salvia miltiorrhiza. The sequence goes on along the minus strand of NW_026651474.1, from coordinate 76,542 downwards.
CATACATACTTTGATATGGTCTAAAATATTTGGATTTTTTTTATGAAATGTGTGTAGATTTCTCATGATAGTAAACGAAAGAGTAGAAAACCGTTTGTGTCAATATAGTGTCGAGGCTTTCTGTCAATGAAATGGAATGTTGATTTTTCCAAGATGAGTTTGAACTTTTACTCCCAACTTTGTGGATAAAAACTAGATGTGGATCTTCTTACTCCCAACTTTTAATGTAGGTGACTTTGTGGCTGTTAATGCAGATATGAAAATCTGCATTGTTAAGCTTTGAATTTAGCTTCGAATTTGTTAATGCAGATCTGTTAATTTAGCTTTTGAATTTGTACTCGATTTACACTATATAATTATTCACAAATTTGAAAATCTAAATTTAGATTTTAGAGGCTGTTAATACAGATTTATGGCTTAAAATGGTTGATTTATCGTTGTTAATGCAGATTTATGGCTGAAAAATGAAAAGATGGAGATACAGGACAGTCTAGTGCATCGAGCACAAAAGATGGGTCCATGCCATCTCCCTTGACACAAGCCGAAGTAACATCAACAAGGAAAGTAAAAAAAATCAAATACGTGGGACCATTTCATGAAGTTTGTTGATGAAAATGGAAGGAACAAAGCGAGGTGCAACTATTGTGGTATTCCCTATTGCTGCGACTCTAGAAAAAAACGGTACGACCTCGCTTAATAATCACATGGGTAAATGCAAGAAGTTTCTTTTTAGTAGTGATTTGAAACAATCTCAGTTGTCTTTACAAGCAATACATGAGGAAGGGGGTGATGAGTCTGTTGTATCTGGTCATTTGAGTAGTTGGCGGTTTGATCAAGATTTTTATAGGGTGAAATTGGTTCAAATGATAATCAAAGATGAGCTTGCCTTTAAAATTGTGGAGGGTGAAGGATTTAGGGAGTTTATTGCTGCATTACAACCTAAGTTTAGAATACCTTCTCGATGGACTATTTCACGTGATGTTTATAAGATATTTTGTGGACGAGAAAATCAAGTTGATGAATTATTTTAAAAAATCTGAGTCAAGTGTTTGCATTACTACTGATACTTGGACACCGTTGCAAAGGATTAATTATATGTGCATTACTACTCATTGGATTGATGATGATTGGATTTTTCATAAAAAAATCATCAACTTTTGCACTTTAGATAGTCATAAGGGTGATAGCATTGGTAGGCAAATTGATGGTTGTTTGCGTGAGTGGAGAATTACGAGAGTCTTTTCAGTTCGAATGATACTTATCTTGTGGCTTTGAGAGATAAATTGGTTGCTCGTAATTGTTGTGTGATGGGTGGGTAATTTCTTCATATGCGGTGTGTGGCTCATATTGTCAATTTAGTTGTGAAAGATGAGTTGTGTGGGGGATGAATCCAACAATCACGGAAGTGACGTCAGTCACGTCAGGATCGACGGGCACTAGCAACCTGAGACCACAAGTAACGTTAGAGCCCTCCGAAGAGCACCGGTAGGGATGTCGATGGAAGGGCCTCCGACGCTCAAGTCAGTAAATAATAATAATAAAACTCGTATTGAAAGCAACGGAAAGTAAATGAAATAGTGAATCGGATCGATTTGGTCGACGGAGTTGAAAGCGATTGAGCAGTGAGCGAGGGCCGTTGGGTCGTCCCGGTTGTGATGATCACCAGAAAACCTAAGGCTGGGAACGTGGAGGCCAAAGAGTGTTAGAGAATGTGTTGGAATGGGAATGATCGTAAGTATCAGTCTCAATGTTAATGACGGCGTCCCCTTCATTGTGTTAATGAAGTAGTATATATAGGTTATGGGCCTGCGGAGGAATGTCTAGGGTTAGGGTTTGTTGGAATATTCCTTGAAACCCTAACAGTTCCGACTTCTTCGGAGTCCACTTGCCGTAACCTTCGTTTGACCCAGTCAGCCACGTTGACTAGGTTTTCGTAAGCTTATAATCCAGTTTGTATACTTTCGTGTTGAAATGTTTATTATGGCGCTGCTGCCAGAGCAGAGGGATCGCGCCTCTGCCAGAGCTGAGGGATCATGTCACTGCCAGAGCAGAAGAATCGCGCCTCTGCCATAGTAGAGGGATCATGTCGCTGCCAGAGCAGAGGGATCGCGCCTCTGCCATAGCAGAGGGATTATGTCGCTGCCAGAGCAGAGGGAGCGCGCCTCTGCCGTAACAGAGGGATCATGCCGTTGCCAGAGCAGAGGGATCGCGCATCTGCCAGAGCAGAGAAATCATGCCGCTGCCAGAGCAGAGGGATCGCGCCTCTGCCATAGCAATGGGATTATGTCGCTGCCAGAGCAGAGGGATCGCGCCTCTGCCATAGCAGAGGGATCATGCCGTTGCCAGAGCAGAGGGATCGCGCCTCTGCCGGAGCAGAGAAATCATGCCGCTGCCAGAGCAGAGGGATCGCTCCTCTGCGAGAGCGTGTTTGCTCTGCTCTGTCTGCCGAGACAAGCTAGGCTGGTCCGTTATTGGAGTGTAGTTTCGGTTCGTACGAATTTTACCCATTACAGTTTGTCCCCCACTCCATAGTTGGAATTTTTTCAACTATGGAGTGCAATTTAACTTGTATAGGGTGCGCACAATGAGCAGGGCGTTGCCCTTTTCTTTGATTCCCGACAGTTCGCGTGAAATAGGTGAGCCGGAAAAACGTGGTATTAAATGGTCGGGGTGACATAACACTGGGCGTCCTATAACCGCGGCATTTTCAAAGGCCCAAAATGTATCCAATGGCGTTGGATGTTATGGTGGCGATGGATCATAAATGAATAGATATAGAATCAATCGGTAAATTGTTGTTGAACCGCGAATTGTACCTAGTGTTTGATTGGAAAGGTGAGAGAGGGTAATTGGATTGTTGAGAGCACGAGAGTAAATTGCCGTAGTGTTGCAAGCAAAGATAGCGTAGGTTTCAGATTACGCGTATATGGCTATTTATAAACCCATGCTGGGGGTAAGATAGTAAATTCGTTGCTAAAACATGCGCCTCGCGTGGTCGAAGGCATAAGAGTAAATTTGCCCCTAGGCGGGAGATTTTCCCGCTCTTTTGGTGATCACTCCGGCGAAGGCCATTTCTCTGGCAAGAGCCATTCCTCTGTCGAGTGCGATTTCTCTGGCAAGAGCCATTTCTCTGGCGAATGCCATTTTTCTGGCAAGAGCCATTTCTCTGGCAAAGGCCATTTCACTGACACGAGCCATTCCTCTGGCGAGTGTGATTTATCTGGCAGGAGCCATTCCTCTAGCGACTGTGATTTCTCTGGCAGGGGCCATTCCTCTGGCGAGTGTGATTTCTCTGGCAAGAGCCATTTTCTCTGGCGAATGCCATTTCTCTGGCAAGAGCCATTTCTCTGGCGAAGGCCATTTATCTGGCGAGAGTCGTTTCTCTGGCAAAGGCCATTTCTCTGGCGGAGGCCAATTCTCTGGCGAGGGCCACTTCTCTGGCGAAGGCTATTTTTCTGGCGATGGCCATTTCTCTGGCGAAGGCCATTTCTCTAGCGAAGGCTATTCTTCTGGCGAGAGCCATTTCTAAGCAAGAGCCATTTCTCTGGCGAAGGCCATTTATCTGGCGAGAGTCGTTTCTCTGGCAAAGGCCATTTCTCTGACGGAGGCCAATTCTCTGGCGAGGGCCACTTCTCTGGCGAAGGCTATTTTTCTGGCGATGGCCATTTCTCTGGCAAGAGCCATTTCTCTGGTGAAGGCCATTTCTCTGGCAAGAGCCATTTCTCTGGCGAAGGCCATTTATCTGGCGAGAGTCGTTTCTCTGGCAAAGGCCATTTCTCTGGCGGAGGCCAATTCTCTGGCGAGGGCCACTTCTCTGGCGAAGGCTATTTTTCTAGCGATGTCCATTTCTCTGGCGAAGGCCATTTCTCTGGCGAAGGCTATTCTTCTGGCGAGAGACATTTCTCTGGCGAAGGCTATTCTTCTGGCGAGAGCCATTTCTCTGGCGAATGCCATTTCTCTGGCGAAGGCTATTCTTCTGGCGAGAGCCATTTCTCTGGCGAAGCGAAAATTTTTCAGTTTGGGAGAAGCGCTCTTTGCGCTGATGGACACGACGGGTCTTTACCTCAGGTTTTGCGTGAAAACGGGCTTGTGCCTTATATATGAAACTTAAGTCTAAATTCAGGACGTTCGGGGTGGGACGGGCTTGCGTCTTTGACATGAAGTTTTCTTCCCCCCATTTAGACTTAGTTGTTTAAACTTAAGTCTAAATTCAAGAAGTTCGGGGTGAGATGGGCGTGAGCCTTTGACATGAAAATTTTCTCCCCCCCATTTAGACTTAGTTGTTTAAACATAAGGCTAAATGCAGTATATGCGGGGTGATACGGGCTTGCGCCTTTTACATTTGAAGTTTTTCCCGCTTGGGTGTGGAGGGGGAGGGGGAGGGGGGCTGCGCTCCTTAGAGCTGCCTACATACCCAATTAAGGGATCAAGCCCGAATGTAGCTCTGACCTGCATGCAAAGGTCAGTAAACGTGTAATAGATTGAGTTGGTCTCGGAAGACCTTATGAAATAGAGTAGAAGCGTAGAGATTAAGCGTGATACTGTTTGAGATGGATGGCGTTCCAGCTCTTGTTGATGTCACCTCCGTCTGTCGATCGCAACTTGTATGTTCCACGTCCAATCACTTTGGTGATCAGATATGGTCCTTCCCAATTCGGGGCTAGTTTACCCGCACCTGATTCCTTGGTGTTCTGGAACACTTTTCGTAACACCCAATCGCCCAGCTTAAATGTGCGGGTGCGGATATGTTTGTTGTAGTGTCTGGCGATGCTTTGTTGGTAGGAAGCTAGTCTGATATTTGCTTTGTTCCATTTCTCATCGAGGAGATCTAACTCGTGGCACATGGCCTCTTGATTTTTCTGGCGAGAGCCATTTCTTTGGCGAAGGCCATTCTTCTGGCAAAAGTTGTTTCTCTGTTCTGACATTACCCACTTTATTTCTCTGCAGATGGAGTCCCGAGTCTGGGCGGCCACCCAGTGCATTAATAATTATGATGCATTGGAGAAGGAGAGAGAAAAAGAACAAGAGGAGGTGGCCAAGCGTGACGACGACGTTGCCAGTGTAGCGGAGCGTCTCAGCAAAGCTGAGGCTGTTCCTGTAAGTACTTTGAATTTCACTGTGGATGTTGTTGAGGGATGATTTTTCCCCTCTGGTTGTCAATATTATCCACCCATCTTTGATCTGACTTTGCGTTTATTTATCTTTGATGCCATTCTGTCGCTTTGTCTTTGGAGCTTTGAGATGTGATGATTGTTTCCTTCATGTGAAATGGCGTGTTTATCCTTTTAATCAAAGTCCTGAAATTTTTCCTTAGAAATTTTGCTAACTCCTCCTTTGATGATTTCGCTGATTTTGATATGGTTGAGGGTTTCCTTATGACATCTTTGCATTCGTTGACTGGTGTTGCCGTAATTTCTCTGACTCTTCCTTTGGCGAACTCCCTGTGTTTGCCTTTCTGTGGATTTCTCTGGTCCCGCCTTTTGAGGATTTCGCTGACTCCTCTGGCGAGGACTTCGCTGATTCCTCTGGCGAGGACTTCGCTGATTCCTCTGGCGAGGACTTCGCTGATTCCTCTGGCGAGGACTTTGCTGATTCCTCTGGCGAGGATTTTGCTGATTCTTCTGGCGAGGGTTTTGCTGATTCTTCTGGCGAGGACTTCGCTGATTCCTCTGGCGAGGGTTTCGCTGATTCCTCTGGCGAGGATTTCGTTGATTCCTATCAAATTTAATTGTCATGATTCACCCCCCCATTTAGACTTAGTTGTTTGAACTATGGAGCTAATTAGGGGCGATAGGGGTGATAATCTTATGCATGATAATTTTAGACTTGGGCCCATCGAGGCGATAAGGGCAATAGCTCTTGCTTATAATAAATACGGACTTAGCCTTTTAGGGTCAATAGGGGCGATAGTTTTCATGTATAAAACTTAAGAATCGGGCCCAACAGGGAGATGAGGGCGACACCCTTATGTGTAATAAATTGAAACTTGGCCCCATTGGATCAATAGGGACAATAATTTTCATATAAAAACTTAGGAATCGATCCCAACAGGGCGATGGGGGTAATAACCCTTAAGCGTAATAAATTAGGACTTAGCCCCATGGGGTGAATAGGGGCAATATGAACTACATGCTTATCATATATAAACTAAAATAAGGGCAAATAGATAACATAGCCAACACTTTAAATGTATGATAACAAATGATAAGCCCCGATGGGGGTGATTTGGTTGATGACTTTCAAATATGAAAAGTAGAAGCTAAACCTCATTTGGGCAACATGGTCAATAATATCACAACATTCATGATAGTGTAAAGGTCAAGCATGCTCTTAAAGATGATGTTGGGCAATGGAGTCGTACCTGTTTATTTGATTGAATCGCCCTTGTACGAATGCATTCTTATTATTCTTAACACTACTTGATTGGGTTGGGGCGGTCCTTGTGCTCACATGGCCTTCATCCTTGCTACTTTAGGGGCTTTGATTATCATGTCACGTGCACAAGAAGGATCAATCGGGTCATCAAGTAGGATTCGACATTTGGTTGATGAAGATGAAGATCACTAATAGAATCTCCTACTGGTGTGGAGATTGGGGCATGGCAATGGTGGTGATTGAACTAACTGTAGTTGAAACTTTGTTGAACTCTTTTTATGTGATAGTAAGTAGGGTCTTTAGAATTTGATATTATCTATCATTTTCCCCCCCAGTTTGAGTCTAGGCCCTTTTGGCTAGGCTTAAACTTGGTATTTGTAGGACATATGATTTTCCGGTATACCCGGCCCGATCAGGGGGTTTGATTGTTCGTCGGGAATGTTAGTTTTGGGTACTCATGGTAGAACTCGATGATTGTTCGTCGAGAATGTATGATTGCTAGGGCCCCACGGTGGACGCCAAATTGTGGGGGATGAATCCAACAATCACGGAAGTGACGTCAGTCACGTCAGGATCGACGGGCACTAGCAACCTGAGACCACAAGTAACGTTAGAGCCCTCCGAAGAGCACCGGTAGGGGTGTCGATGGAAGGGCCTCCAACGCTCAAGTCAGTAAATAATACTCCCTCCGTCCGCCAAGATTATGGCAATTTGCTTGGGCACGGGATTTAATAAAATTGGTGATGATTTTGATGTAGTGGAGAAAGGGTCCCACCACTTTATGAGATGAGTGGTTGAGATTGAATTTTGAGTGGTTTTTTTGTAAATAAAGAGTGTTAATAAGGATAAAATATTAAAGAGGATGGTGGGACCATTGCCATAAAAGGAAAGTGACATAATCTTGGCGGACGCCCAATATAGCAATTGTGACATAATCTTAGCGGACGGAGGGAGTAATAATAAAAATCGTATTGAAAGTAATGGAAAGTAAATGAAATAGTGAATCGGATCGATTTGGTCGACGGAGTTGAAAGCGATTGAGCAGTGAGCGAGGGCCGTTGGGTCGTCCCGGTTGTGATGATCACCGGAAAACCTAAGGCTGGGAACGTGGAGGCCAAAGAGTGCTAGAGAATGTGTTGGAATGGGAATGATCGTAAGTATCAGTCTCAATGTTAATGACGGCGTCCCCTTCATTGTGTTAATGAAGTAGTATATATAGTTTATGGGCCTGCGGAGGAATGTCTAGGGTTAGGGTTTGTTGGAATATTCCTTGAAACCCTAACAGTTCCGACTTCTTTGGAGTCCACTTGCCGTAACCTTCGTTTGACCCAGTCAGCCACGTTGACTAGGTTTTCGTAAGCTTATAATCCAGTTTGTATACTTTCGTGTTGAAATGTTTATTATGGCGCTGCTGCCAGAGCAGAGGGATCGCGCCTCTGCCAGAGCTGAGGGATTATGTCACTGCCAGAGCAGAAGAATCGCGCCTCTGCCATAGCAGAGAGATCATGTCGCTGCCAGAGCAGAGAGATCGCGCCTCTGCCATAGCAGAGGGATTATGTCGTTGCCAGAGCAGAGGAAGCGCGCCTCTGCCGTAGCAGAGGGATCATGCCGTTGCCAGAGCAGAGGGATCGCGCCTCTGCCGAAGCAGAGAAATCATGCCGCTGCCAGAGCAGAGGGATCGCGCCTCTGCCATAGCTGAGGGATTATGTCGCTGCCAGAGCAGAGGGATCGCGCCTCTACCGTAGCAGAGGGATCATGCCGTTGCCAGAGCAGATGGATCGCGCCTCTGCCGGAGTAGAGAAATCATGCCGCTGCCAGAGCAAAGGGATCGCTCCTCTGCCAGAGCGTGTTTGCTCTGCTCTGTCTGCCGAGACAAGCTAGGCTAGTCCGTTATTGGAGTGTAGTTTCGGTTCGTACGAATTTACCCATTACAAGTTGCAAAAATTTGATGTGTCTGTGACAAGGATTAGGGAGGCTGTTAGATTTATTAGGCATTCTGCTGCTAGAATTGAAAGGTTTCAAAAATGTTGAAAATTGATTGCAAAAGTAGTTTGTGTTTGGATGTGCCTACTAGTTGGAATGCAATTTACTTGATGTTAGATGTTGCTTGCAAATTTGAAAAGGCTTTTGAACTCTTTGAAGCTAAAGATCCATTTTATAAGATTGATCTTGACAAAGGTGAAGGTGTGCCTGAAACTGTGGATTAAGATAATGTAAAAAAGTTGAGTTTGGTATTGAAAATATTCTATGAGTTGACAATTAGGATTTCTGGGTCTTCGTATGTCACCTCAAATACTTTTTTGCATGGGATTACCAATATGTATTGTTTGTTGAATGAGTGGGTGATACATTCATCTTTAGATGTGAGGGTTATGGGTGTGAAAATGAAGGAAAATTTTGACAAGTATTGGGGTGAACCCAAGAAAATGAACTAGATTATCTTTTTTAGTGTGGTTGTTGATCCTAGATACAAGTTTGAGTTTCTTGAATTCTTACTTGTTGAAGTGTATGGAAATGATGTTGGGGAATTGTTGGGAACCTTTTAGAATATCGTAATCCTTGTTTTGATGATACCAAAATTCATAGGTCTTAATTGTAATAGACTAGAACAATTTTGAACTCAAGTGTTAGAGTTCGTTTCTAGTTTAGTATGCGGTTCTGAAGACTGAAGACTGAAGGACGAAGGACTGAAGACTGAAGACTGAAGGACGAAGGACTGAAGACTGAAGACTGAAGACTGAAAATACCAACTGAAGTATCAGTTGAAGAATCAGTTTGGAACTGATTACTTAAAGCGTGCCGCGGACTGATACTAAAGTCAAGTATCAATTGAACATTCTTCCTCGGACTGATCTTTCAACGTTCAAGGGAAGCCATGTACTCACAAAAGTACAGCCGCATTAAATGCAGAGATATCAGGATCTTATCTCTGCAGAGGTCATTCCTATTTGGTGGTTACTTTATCAGAGACGTCACATCTCATGTCCCTCAAGAGAGCCGTTTCCACCAGACGAGGAACCACGAAGATTGAAGCCTCAGCCCAAATTCGAATTGCTCTCCAACGGAAGAAATCTTGAGGACGTTCTACGCCAACGGATCTATTCAAGAGTTCTCCTACAAATAGCGCTCGAGGATCACTTCAACCTTCACCGATTCAACGACATAAGCTGAAGCTCTGCCAAAATCGCTACTCAGCCTAAAGCTTAACCTCCCCAAAGCTTGAATCGAAGAAGAGAATTCCAAAGCCAAAATCGGTCACTGCTGATTACATACATTCTCTTAGACCTTAGGCAAACCTCTGTTTACCCAGAAGCCAAGGTCAAACTTGCTACAAAGAACTTGTTCTTTGCAGTATAGTTGGCACTCGTTCAAACCTCCTTTCCGAAAGAAAGATTTGAGTGTTTTGAGTGATTCAGAGTTCAGAAAGGTTCTCTAACTCTGAGAGTCTTAGCGCAGGTTGTGCTAAGCAAGAGAAATCCGACATGAGTGAAGTGTGGGTACTGAAGAAGGGTTTTCTTCAGTGGTACGGTTGTGTGCACCCGGCAAGCACACGGTTTGGTTTGCAGTGCACCTGTTAAGCACTTGCGGAGTGAATTGTTGGTCTGATCAACCGACCGTGGATGTAGGAAAGGGTTTTTCTGAACCACGTAAAAGTCTCTGTGTTGTTTACAGCTTTCAGTTTTACTTTCTGACAAACATGGTTTTCGTACCTCAATTCCACATGATTTGTTGTCATTTTCCTTCATGTTTTGTTTGCCAATGCGTGTTTGTACCATAATGTTGAGTTTTATGAAGATTTGATGTCTTGGTGTAGTTTTGGAGTAATTTCAGGAAAAATCAAGGATTAATTGGAGGATTTTGAAGATATGAGATTGAAGTACGTCTCGAGAGGAATCCGTGAGCGCAAACGGCGACCAAATCCGAGTCCGGACGAGGGAGAACGGAGCAAAACGAGCGGACTGTGCAAAACGCCCAGTACCCCGCGGTCACCACCCGCGGCCGCGGGGTGGGACCGCGGGTCAGCTGTTCCCGACTCCAGGAGTCACCCGCGGTCACCACCCGCGGCCGCGGGGCGGGACCGCGGGTCCCCTGAGCATTCCCCACGTTTGAAGGCCGCGGACGCGGGCCGTGACCGCGGGAAAAGGGCGGGGCTTCCCCAAGTGGGCCCCAGACGCGATTTTAGCCCCAAAACTCCATTTTTCCCTTCTTTTCTAACATCATTCACCAAACACACCCACTTCATCTTCCCCAACTCTCCAATCCCAAACCCTAGCCTCCATTCTCTACCATTTTTTCTCTCTTCCACACACAAAAACAACACCAAAATCAAATAAAGAAGGGGAAGACTTGGAAAGGAGCTCATCAAGACTACATGATTGAAGATCAAGATTATAGGATTTGTCTATGAATCTCTATCTCTCTATATCTTTATTTATGTTTTCTTATGACTTGAGATTTGCTTTTATTATGAATATGCTTGGCTAAAATCTCTTATCTTAGGGATTAGATTAGATGGATTTGTAATGGATTGATTTCTTTGTTCAATATATATCTTGATTGTGCTTATTGTTATCTTTTCAAGTCCTAGATTTATCTCTTGTATGATTGGTTGGCCACCTTTTGTGCATTTCTAATTTGTGATTTGAATCGGGAGAGGATAATTACAATAGATTAGGAGTTTGATACATATCATCTCAATAAACCGGGAGGTTGAGAGGTGGGTGAGGGCTTGTTGATCTTTTGTGCTCTTGGGAGTTATAGGTTAGAAATTGACCGGGGACGGCAATTATGACCCGTAATCTACTGTTTTAGTCGTTCGGGAGGGGGCTAAAACTAGTGGGGAGATCGCCCTAGATAAGTAGGCCATATCAAGATTTATATTGATTTAGATTGAAGTTCATTACGATCCATCGAAATCTAGTCCCTAGGATAACTTTCCTTCGAGTCATTCCCCAATTTATTAACTAAGTTTATGTTATTGTTATTTACTTTGCTTGCTTTAATTTAGCTTTGTTTTAGTTTTCAATACCTCTTGAACTTTGGTTGTCTAAATAGATTGAAAACAACTTATTAATAATATTTAGAAGTTTAAATTCACCAATCCTTGTGGAATACGACCTTGCTTCCACTTATTGCAACTACACCGTACACTTGCGGCGTGGTGAAAATATTAGCGAACAAGTTTTTGGCGCCGTTGCCGGGGATTGGTTGAGTTTTTACTTTTGATATTGTGAAAAGTTGTTTTTATCTAATTTAGATATTGTTTTTATGTTCGTTTATTTATATGTTTATTTACTTTTGTTAGAGAAAATTGCTCCACAACCGTAAAAGCGGCACCAAAAATGGATGATGGAAGGAATGAGTTGGTTGAGCAACTCCAACTACAATTGGCGTTGATGCAACTTAAGTTGCGTGTTTTGGAAGCCAAAAGAAATTGTAGGCAACCAATGATCCAAAAAGCCTTCCAACCAACACCTTCCTATGGTGAGTATTATGACATGGGGTGCAATGCCATGGAGTGGCAATCACCATTGGAGTATGAGGACCATTTCAATAGTTGGAATTATGAAAATTCTTATTCCACTCAAGAAGGTTTCCAAGGGGGAAATCGATACTATCAAGTGGAGAAATCGAATTCGAAAGACGATCTCCTACAATGCTTCTTAACTACACAATCTTGGATAGAAAAAAGTCTAGCAAAATCGGAGGTTATGCTAGAAGAGCAAAGAAGGTCTTTGGCTACCACTATGAAAAATCAAAAGCGAATTGATGATTTGTGCATGGCCATTAGCCTTCAAAATGGAACCTTGTATGAGGAACCAATGTCAATGCTAAGTGAAGAGCCTCAAGAAGTTGAAGAAGAGTATGAAGAAGATGAGGATCAATTCTCCAAACCCCTTGAAGTCGAGAGCCCAACTTTTTCGACACAACCTCTACAATTCCAAAAAGATGAAGATTTCACAAGCTTTAAAGAAAGCAAAGTCAAAAATTTTGTCGATCCTTACCTCGACACGGGCGATTCTATGAAGGCTTGCTTATTTCACTTTTATTTATCTTCATCTTTTGATTTTCACTTTGATTTATCTAATAAGGAATTGTTTGAGTGTGGTGGTACTCTAGATGGTGAATGAGATTACCATGATGCCCGGGATGTCTCAAAAATTGCTAAGCCACCATATTTTTGGGTGGCAACGGATGGAGCATGCAAATTTGATGAGAAATGGCCACCGCCTAAGCCTCCACCTCGCTTGTGAGTACGAGACAAGTAACCATTTTCTCCTTCATCCAAACTTATTTCTCCTTTGTGTGAAATAAGTTTGAGGGGAGGGTGAAGATGGGTTACTTATCTCGTTTATCTGTTGTTTATTTAGTTAGTTAGTTTAGTTTTCGAATAATGAGATTTTGTCTCTTTTCTTGAGTTTTTCCATGTCTCTTGAGTTTGAGCTTGATTGTTGAAAAAAACATGAGTTGGATGAAGTGTGTGATGGGCTTATGATAATAATTGTTTTTGGAGAAATTGTTGTGTTTCACATGTGAATTTTTGCATGAAAAGTTTGAACTTTTGATTAATGAGCTAAATGTTTTGCCTCCAAGAACTTGAAAATGAGCTTGTGAGAATTGAGCCTTTGATTGTCATACATTTACAATCTCATTTTGTTCTTGAGTGTAAATCATTTGAGCATGTGTGTTGATCTCTAGAACTTGCCATGAGTCCTCTCTTGAAAATAAAAGTAGATGTGTTGTTAATATTGAAGTGATTTAAGGCCATCCTTGTTAGCCACTTTACTTAAATTGTGTCCAAATTCTCATGCGATCCTAGTTTACCATCTTTGTGCCTTATAGCCTTTCTTTGAATTAACCAATGATGGGTAGAACTTAGATTGTTAGTGGTTACTTTGATGAAAATGTATGGGAAATGATTGAAATTACTTGTCTAACTTTGATTGAGTGAAAATCACTAGTCCCCTATGAGCTCCAAAATAAAAGAAAAGAAAAAGAAAAGCAAAAAGAAATGTTGAATAAAGGAAGTATAAAGGGGAGTGATTTGCCTTTTGAATCATGATCTTGATAAGTATTCATAGGGTGAAAAAGAAGAAATGTGGGGATATTGGTTATTGATTGATTTGAAAAGAACAATGGTGAGTATGACTTATTCAATTTGGGAATTATATATGAGTCACTTTGCCTATAAACACCTTACCTCACCAAAGAGCCCTCATTGCAACCTAAAGAAAAGCCCTTGTTGATCATTATTTATAACACATTGAAGTATAGAGAGTTAGGATAAATGGCAAGCTTATGGTAGATTGCATACATTGTTTCAATTTGAGTGCAAACACGCCCAATCTAAACACTTGAGAGTTGAGTGCATCATTGAAACATCCACATTTGTGAGGATTCAAGCTTGGAGGCCATAATATTGAACTCTTCATCACTTGTGATTTCTTGGAATGCATTTCTACTTGTGATACATTTTTGAAAGATTTTTGAAATTGTTGAAGCCCTTGAAATGACACCAATTCATTCTCACATGTTTGTTGTCTTTTATTTCTCTTCTCTTTGTTGTTTGGGGACAAACAACGCTTTAAGTTTGGGGGCTTGACAAACATGGTTTTCGTACCTCAATTCCACATGATTTGTTGTCATTTTCCTTCATGTTTTGTTTGCCAATGCGTGTTTGTACCATAATGTTGAGTTTTATGAAGATTTGATGTCTTGGTGTAGTTTTGGAGTAATTTCAGGAAAAATCAAGGATTAATTGGAGGATTTTGAAGAGATGAGATTGAAGTACGTCTCGAGAGGAATCCGTGAGCGCAAACGGCGACCAAATCCGAGTCCGGACGAGGGAGAACGGAGCAAAACGAGCGGACTGTGCAAAACGCCCAGTACCCCGCGGTCACCACCCGCGGCCGCGGGGTGGGACCGCGGGTCAGCTGTTCCCGACTCCAGGAGTCACCCGCGGTCACCACCCGCGGCCGCGGGGCGGGACCGCGGGTCCCCTGAGCATTCCCCACGTTTGAAGGCCGCGGACGCGGGCCGTGACCGCGGGAAAAGGGCGGGGCTTCCCCAAGTGGGCCCCAGACGCGATTTTAGCCCCAAAACTCCATTTTTCCCTTCTTTTCTAACATCATTCACCAAACACACCCACTTCATCTTCCCCAACTCTCCAATCCCAAACCCTAGCCTCCATTCTCTACCATTTTTTCTCTCTTCCACACACAAAAACAACACCAAAATCAAATAAAGAAGGGGAAGACTTGGAAAGGAGCTCATCAAGACTACATGATTGAAGATCAAGATTATAGGATTTGTCTATGAATCTCTATCTCTCTATATCTTTATTTATGTTTTCTTATGACTTGAGATTTGCTTTTATTATGAATATGCTTGGCTAAAATCTCTTATCTTAGGGATTAGATTAGATGGATTTGTAATGGATTGATTTCTTTGTTCAATATATATCTTGATTGTGCTTATTGTTATCTTTTCAAGTCCTAGATTTATCTCTTGTATGATTGGTTGGCCACCTTTTGTGCATTTCTAATTTGTGATTTGAATCGGGAGAGGATAATTACAATAGATTAGGAGTTTGATACATATCATCTCAATAAACCGGGAGGTTGAGAGGTGGGTGAGGGCTTGTTGATCTTTTGTGCTCTTGGGAGTTATAGGTTAGAAATTGACCGGGGACGGCAATTATGACCCGTAATCTACTGTTTTAGTCGTTCGGGAGGGGGCTAAAACTAGTGGGGAGATCGCCCTAGATAAGTAGGCCATATCAAGATTTATATTGATTTAGATTGAAGTTCATTACGATCCATCGAAATCTAGTCCCTAGGATAACTTTCCTTCGAGTCATTCCCCAATTTATTAACTAAGTTTATGTTATTGTTATTTACTTTGCTTGCTTTAATTTAGCTTTGTTTTAGTTTTCAATACCTCTTGAACTTTGGTTGTCTAAATAGATTGAAAACAACTTATTAATAATATTTAGAAGTTTAAATTCACCAATCCTTGTGGAATACGACCTTGCTTCCACTTATTGCAACTACACCGTACACTTGCGGCGTGGTGAAAATATTAGCGAACACTTTCCTACTTGTGTTGTTTCAATTGATAAACTGAATACTGAATAACTGCAAAGAGAAACCTAAGACCAACAACGTGCTCAACCGAGGCTATTGCGAAACTAAGTTTAATTTCCGTTGCGTATGATATCAGTCTGACTGATCTATCTTTTGATAGTCAGGAAGAGTGTTATCATCTCTGTTTTAGCAAACTCGACTGAAGCCCATAAGTGCATCAGTTAAATTCCAGCAACTTAACTGATAACTCCTTACTGAAGAGCTTTCAGTATCAGTCGTCAACCCTGTTTGGTCAAAACTGTTTTCAGTCAACAGGCGTCACTGTTTGCATGTATAGTTTCGTTTAGATCTCTATCTTGATATCCCTCACTTTGAGGAAAAGAAAAATAGCTCGTAGGTGTATTCTCCCCCCCATACACCTATTCGAGACCCCCCAGGACCTAACAATTGGTATCAGAGCTTCAACATATTAACTTGGTGGAAGGTTAACCAACATAGGTTGCCTATTCTTGCCCGTCTTGCTCGAGATATCTTTTCCGTGCCCATTTCAAAAGTTGCATCTGAGTCGGCTTTTAGCACCGGAGGAAGGGTTCTTGATCCATTTAGGAGTTCACTAAGTGATAGGATTGTTCAAAGTCTCATTTGTACTCAAGATTGGTTAAGAAAGTCAAAGCAACCTATCTCAATTGAAGAAGATTTGGAGTGCATTCGAAAACATGAAGAAGGTATGTTTTATTTGTCAATTATTTATTAAGTAATTTGTTTAATATATCATTCTTTGACTGTTTATTCTTTTTATTTTGTAGCTTTGATAAGTCTTAGCATTTGTGATGTCAATGATGATGAAATGGAGACTTGAAGGTTTGAAGCAAAAGAAAGTTTGAAAGAAGAAGAATTGAAGACAAATGTTCTTGACTTGTTATGTTGTTAAACTTTGAAACTTAAATTTGTGTTTTTGTGATATTTTAATTCCTTGAAACTTGTAGACTAAGTATTGTTATGTTATTGGGATTTGGCATTTAAAAATTTTAGTTAGTTTTTTGCATGTTATTATTTGATTTTGAGGGTTAAAACATTATTTTACAGATTTTATTAGGGTTTTTTTGGAAAAAAAATGTATCGATTCGATCAAATTGAACCGAAACCGACGGTTTTATCGGTTCGATTTGATACCTCCCATCGGTGCAATGCGGTCCCCATTTTCAGCATCGGTTCAGTTTTTGATTTTTAGTTTTTGGTGCGGTTTTGCACCGAACTGAATCGATGCTCACCCCTAAAAACGACTGCACAGTTTAAAACACATGCACGGCTAAGTACAAAAGTACTTAGTGGTAATGTACTAAAAACATTTCAGAAAAAACATATATCATGTTATGCCAAAAGAAAAGCAAGTCCTGGGGATTTTTAGAAAAGTCCTAAGCTTACTAACATATTATCACTTCATAAATTATTCATGAAGAGATTTAGTGATATTGTTTTTATTGGTCCCGAGCAGGTAGGTACTAGTGGGGGAGAATATACCATATTCAATTTCTCTTCGTTTTTCAGAGTGAGTGTGTAATGAACAATTTCAACTGATAGTGAATCAGCCGAGTTGATACAGGCTAACAGAATTAAGCTTATTGATATCTAGATAAATCTATATAATATATAAAACACCAGTTTTAACAGTAACTTTTTCCCGGCAAAATTTAAATATTAGTTTTCGTTTTCAACTGCAACAATACCATAATTTCGGACACTCAAATCAAATGGAAATATTTATGCCCACTTATAATTCAAATTTAAATTGAATTATTTTCCACTAACCCACGTACATGATACCCATAAATAATTATACACGTATTCTCACCTAAGCATAACTGTCCCACTAACTCATTTCAATAAAACTAAAAACATATAAATATAAATTTCCATATGTAGCAGTTACATTTAACATAATTATAAATTGAAAATTTCACACATTTTGCTTCCTTGCTTCTCTCTAAATCTCTGCGAGGCATCACTCCGCAACATCATCAACAATTCTCTGTGCAACATCATTTCTCGCCTAACATCATTTCTACATATATCTTCTCACCGCATCATTTCTACATCTTCTCTCAACATCATTGGCTATGTAGCATCGTTTCTCTGCATAGCATCATTCATATCTCTACATAGCATCATTTCTACATCTATCTTCTCTCTGCTGCATTTCTACATCTATCTTTTTGTACTACATTTCAACATTTATATTCTCTCAATTCTAGCATCAGTTCTGCATCTATCTTCACTCTCCAATTCTCCTGCATTTCTACATCTATCTTCTCTACTGCATTTCGACATCTATCTTCTCTCAATTCTAGCATCAGTTCTACATCTATTTTCTCTCTCCAGTTTCTCTACGTAGCATCAGTTCTACATCTATCTTCTATCTAATTCACTGCGTGGAACATATCTACATATTTCTATCAATTTTTTTGTGCATAATGATCAAGGATTTAGAACTAGGCAAATGCAGAATAGTGAAAGTATTTTCCATGATAAAAAGGTATAATTCCAACTTTTTTTTTAAATTCTGATTTTAATACAAATGTAGTACTTATATATTTATTTAATTTGAAGGGTTATCATGCAAGCATTCAGCAAAATTTCTTCTGCTGGTTTCGATTCAAAGTTTTAAACTATAGAGAGGAAGACATAAAGTTTTCATCAAACAGAAGACTTATCTAAATGGCATTATTTCATTTAATATTTTGTATCTCAAATACAGCGAAATAGAATTGCAACCGTAAATAAATATATGCATGCCATTTGAATATATACATCAACCTATTAGATTCTACTCTCTCCCTAATATAAATATATAAAGGAAATCAAAATTTGTATATACTATATATATATATATATATATATATAGGATGTGGTTCTAGAGAGAACTACATTATTTGTGAGAACGGGAGAACCATTAAATCTAATGCATCCACTGTAAAAATTAATGCATTCGCTGTTAAAATTAATGCACTAAAAAAATTAAAAAAAAATGCTCCCTTCAGGATTCTAACCCAGAATCTGCATTCATCAAACAAGATGATGCATCCACCGTATATCTTGATGATCGAATGGCTGAAAATGGTTCTCCGGTCTTCTTTTATTTATGGTTCTTTCTTGAACCTCTCCCTATATATATATATATCTATATATGTGTGTGTGTGTATGAAGTATTGGTTATATAAATAAAATTATTTTTTAAAAGTTGTTCTCATTCATATTATATCATTTTTCATAAACATTTTATATAACTTTCCATTATTGTAATATGGTATTTGGAATTATGCCACAATATCCGATTAGAGACCTGACATTGGTGAATAAAAGCATAACCAAGATTAAAAGTCAGATTCTATGTGAATGAATGAATGAATCAAACTTCATATATAATTTATTAATCTAACAAGATTTGGTCATCATATTTTAGTAAAGTAAATTATTACATGAGATCATGCAAGTAAAAAAATTTGATTCCAAGAATATCATTGACTCCACTCCAGGTCTCCAGTCGATCCGAGATTGCCTTTTAAGTTTGAGCGACAATAATTCCCTCTAATAGTCTCTTATGCTATGACGATCAATAAAATCATTTTCTCATGTTGATTTATTCTTGCCAAATCGAGTTTTCGCATCAATTATACATTGCAGTATCAAGAGTACAAAGTCAACAAGGACTTAAAATTTTACTTTCTAAGGATGATAGAAAGAATGATAATACTACCACAAATATTGTATATAAGGAAAATTTTCAAAATGTGTAATACTTTATGTATTTTTTTGACATTTAATTATAATTTAATTTGATGTCATTTGATTTACTTACACACAATATCTTATATCTATATATATTTTATGTAAAATGTTATTTTAAAATAACGCGCGCTCGCCGTGCAACGCACGGGTGGATGTACTAGTTGTTCTAACTAAAGTTCAGTTAACAATCATACTGATTGCTCATAAGCTGATCAGTTGGACTAATAACTAGTGAGTGCAGGATGTGGTGGTTGGTTAACTCACTTTAGAAAATCTTTTAAGTTGTATTTTCAACTTAATCAAACTTCAGTTTATGATTAGTGACTTGAGTTAGTCTGATGTAATATGCTGAGACTCAGTGTTATGATTGTGCTGATTGTGATGTGTGAGGTCAGTTTCCAATGGAGATAAACAGATAAAGCAATACTTAAGTAAAATGTAGAATGTAAGTACGTAATCAATTTTACGTGGTTGGGAGAACACTCCTACATCCAAGGCCCTGGTTTACAGAAAAATCCACTAACTTCAGATTCTTTGTTTTAGAGCTGCAAGTTAGTTACACTAGACTGATCCACGGGTTAGGCGGTCGTGGCCGTTAAAACAATTTCTTCGGTTGCATATGAATAAAATTCTTCAATTATCTGGCTACGAACTTGTAGCTTACTTGTTGATTACCTTCTAACACTGATTTATGCTTAATTTACTCTATTTTTAAGGGTTTGTACGTATGTGCATGTTTTACGATAATCTTCTGGAAATTGGTGCGTTTATGGTGTATTTTATGCTTTGCAGGAGATTTAGGCTTTCGAGATAGAAGAATGTAGTTTTGGAGAATTTTGGATGAATTTGGCGTTTTCTAGGTGTTCTGGTCTCCAGAGCAGAGGAACCGAAGTCTCCAGAGCAGAGAAATGATCATTCCTCTGGAGTCAGAGAAATCGCCATTTCTCTGGAGTCAGCGAAATCAAGAAGCCAGTGTAGCGAAGTCATCACCAGAGGAGTCAATAGCCAGAGCAGAGGGGAGAAAAGTCCATTACAGCGGAATCGGGTCGCGCCAGAGAAATGACGATTTCTCTGCTGGCGAGGCCAGAGAAATCTCCATTCCGCTGGCAACCCATTCCTCTGGCGCAAGCAGAGAAATCGTCATTTCTCTGGCGCGACCCGTTACCCTGGTGACATCCATTCCTCTGGCGAGAGTTGTGAATTCAACGAGAGTAGGAGTATTTTCCGGAGTGCGCATCCAGCTGGAAAGTTGCCTTATTTTACACGATTCTATTACCTTTAGAATTCTACTTTGCATGGCAACTTCCATGGTGATCCAAAGGAAATCTGAAGCTTATAACTAGGTCCTCTTTTGACCTATTGGCAGAGAAGACCCTGATTTATGCTTAATTTACACTATTTTTAGGGGTTTGTATGTGCGTGTTTTAGGATAATCTTCTGGAATTTGGTGCGTTTTATGGTGTATTCTATGCTTTGCAGGAGATTTAGGCTTACCAGATGAAAGAATGCAATTTTGGATGATTTTCGCGATTTTTAGGTGTTTTGGTCTGCAGAGCAGCGAAATCATCATTCCTCTGGAAGACCAGAGAAGTCAAAAGCCAGTCCAGAGAAATCCGCGGAATGCAGAGAAGTCTCGCCAGAGAAATCACCGTTCCTCTGGCATCAGAGAAATCAACTCGCCAGAGGAGTCGCGAGGCCAGAGATATCAATGCCAGAGGCGAGACCATTTCTCTGGCGAAGTCAGAGAAGTCATATCCAGCGAAGTCACAACCCAGATCAGAGAAATCGTCAAGAACAGAGAAGTGCCAGAAGAACCGAAGATCAGAGAAGTCAATGTCAGAGGAGTCGCTTCCCCCGCTGACCAGAGGAATCGAGAAGCCAGAGCAGAGGAATCACCTATTTCTCTGCCGAGAAGTGCCAGCGTCAGAGAAGTCTAAAGTCCAGAGCAGAGAGGCGCCAGCGGAGTCCCCGATGCCAGAGAAGTCAAGTCCTCAATTCCAGAGGGGTCACCATTTCTCTGGAGAAGGCCACCATTCCGCTGGCGACCCATTCCGCTGATGAAGTATCAGAGATATCACTCTTTCCTCTGGCGATACCAATCCTCTGGCGATAGCAGAGAATTCGTCATTTCTCGAGCGCGACCCGTTTCCCGAGAGACATCCGTTCCTAGGGCGAGAGCCGCGAATTCGGCAAGAGTAGGAGATTTTACGGAGCGAGCGTCCAGCTGGAGAGTTGCCTTATTTCACACGATTCTATTACCTTTGGAATTCTATTTCCATTAGAATCCTACTTTGCATGGCAACTTCCATGGTGATCCGAAGGAAGTTTGAAGCCTATAAATAGGTCCTCTTTTGGCCTTTCAAGGGACACGAGATCAGACGGCAGACCACCGAACCCTAGCATTCATACTTTAGTTTTTAGCTTTAGATTTTTATTGTTTTTCTAGTTTTTAAGGCTTGGATCAAGATTGAAGATTCAAGTCGCTACTTCAGTTTTTATTCGGTTTTTATTTAATTCAGTTTTTACAATTGCTTTCTCTTTAATTATGTTTATGTTTGATTTCATTATGTCTGGCTAGTCTTTTATTCTGAACCTAGGGTTTGTATATATCTGATTAATTATGTGTTTTTGATTTATTGATATCAATTTGTCCTCCAACTTATGATTCATGATTCCTGGTGCTTAATCTCTTGTGAATTATCTGATCAATGATTTACATGTCTAGCTGTTCAGTTTGAGTCTTGAATGCGATAATTGTTCAGCCGATTCAGGAATGCATGATATAGTGTTAGCCTTGAGTCTTGAATGCGATAGGTGAAGCTATAGGAAGCTATTCTTTATGTGCTATTGGGAGTTAATTTATTCCTTGGAGTCTTGAATGTGAAAAGGGATTAATTAATCTACGTTCATAGGTGGTCGTTAGAGACGCTTGTGAATAATATAGTGATCTTTCATCAGGGTTGGATTAAAATTGGTAATTGAATCAATAGGTTGAATGCATGTAGTTGATTGGTGAAAATACATCCCTAGGGTCAGAGTTTTCCATATTTGAATTTATCTACGTATTTTTTATTAGTTTCTATTTGCGTTTTAATTTACGTCAACCAATCTCTCCCTTTCGTTGCCTGAATATTACTATAGTTTAATTAGGATTACTTAGAGTAATTCGTTATAATAGTCCCTGTGGATACGATACTCGGTTACTGATTTTGTGCTGCAATTGCACCGTGTTTGTTGCGGTAATTTGTTGCTAATAATTTAGTGATCAACTTTTTGGCGCCGTTGCCGGGGACTATTTAGAATTTACTTTAATATTTCTGACTAGACTTAAGTATTATTTCAGGCGTTATAAGTTTTAATTTTTTTTTATTTTTTTTAGTTTTTGTTTTCTTGTTTCTTATTTTCGTTTGGTGTCTCAGCTGTTGGATAACCGCGAGAAGAAGAAAAGAGCGATGGCTGAGAATGTTGATATTGAAGCTGCGTGGCGTATGATTGCAGAACTGCAGAGGCAGCTGGATGAGCAAAGACAAATTAGAGAGGCCAACAGACGTGCACAGCCTCCTCCACCACCTTCACTACTCGATTACATGTACCAATCTCAAGTTGGGCAATTTGATGGAGGTGGACGGGGGTCAGCTATGCAGGCAAACACTTTTGAATTAGAGGAGATGGCCTCCAATAGCTACCAAATGCCACATGATCGGAGCTCCACAAGGATGATTGTCAATGAGCCTAAGAAGGTGCCACTTGAAGAGATGATGCAACAGTTGTTGGTGCAGATGACTAGTTTCGAAACTACTATTGACAACAAGATGGCCAGTATTGAGACGACTGTGGGTGCCAAGATTGCCAATCTTGAGAAGAGTATGGGTGCACGGATGGCCAGTCTAGAAAATGGTATGGCTAACATGGGGAACAATGTTTCAGCACTGTCCAAGCAGGTACAGATTTTGGAGACGCAAGTTAGCCAAATGGCTAGCCATGCAGTTGTGCAGAGCAGACCTCGACATACCGAAGGCAAGCAGAATGACCAATGCAAAGCGATTTTCGATGGCACTCTGTCTCCAAAAGACAGGAGGATGAGCAAGGAGAACGAACAACCAAGTGAGGAACCATACAAATCTCCTACTCCACTTAGGGAGTACATCCCAAAAGCTCCAGTCCCCCGTAGTCTGCCGAAGAGGGAGGTACCTGAAGAGCAATGTGCTGTGAAGCCAAGCAAAAAGTGTAACGCAATTCAATTGAAAAGCAGGCCAGAGCAGCGAGATCGGCCAGAGCCAGAGCAGCGAGATCGGCCAGAGCAGCGGGACGGCAAGGATGCCAAGGAAATCAAGCTGGAGATCCCCCATTGCAAGAATGAGAAAAAAGTTGTCAATCCCCGAGGAGACAGAGCATAGACGAATAGTGGATGAGCTAGAGAGGCTACTTGAAGAATCAGATCGGCGTGCACAGCCTCAAGATATCAGAGCAGCGAAGCAAAGCCCAGTGCTCAACAGTCAGAGCAGAGAAATCAGCCATTTCTCTGCCAACATCCGTTCCTCTGCCGATGATAAAGAAGAAAAGGCAATAGTTCACACTAAGAAGATGGGGGATGAGGATAAGAAAATCTCACGGGCGAAAGCTGTGTGCGCTGAGTTGCCAACGAAGCTACTTTCGAAGAAGAAAGATCCGGGTAGCTTCACCATTGAGTGCGAGATTGGAGGAGAGCTATTTCCCGAGGCACTTTGCGATTTAGGGGCTAGTGTCAATGTGATGCCCATCTCTGTTTTCAAGCGGCTGGGAATTGGAGATCTCAAGCCGACCTCGATGGAGATTCAAATGGCAGATAGATCAAGAGTAAAGCCGAGATGAAAGCTTGAAGACATCTTTGTGAAGGTTGACAAGCTAGTCTTCCCTACGGATTTCTTGGTCCTCGATATTCCTGAAGATGCAAATCCGCCGTTGATTCTTGGTCGATCATTCTTAGCTACGGGAAGAGCTATGATAGATGTGCCAAATGGAAGCGTCGTCTTTCACGCAGCCGATGTGCATGGGTATTCTACCTCTGTTCGTGTAAAGCGTTCTGTCACGCCCGCTGTGTTTGATGTTCATTGAGATCATGAGGTATCGTCGAGCTCTAGACGTTAAATTAAGCACTTGTTGGGAGGTAACCCAACTATTTTTTTCTTTGTTTTGTTTTCCTTCCTTTTAGTTTCGTTGTGTTTTGTTTTGTTTCTTTTGTTTCTTTGTTAAGTTTGGGGGCAAGTGTTCTCTGCCAGATTTCTGGTGGTTTTAATGTTCCAGCGCGGCTATTTTCCTCACTGCACTTTTCCACGCTGCACATATCCAGCGGAGCCACTCAATTCGCTGCCCCGTTAAGCGCTGCTCTGCCAGCGATATGCTTATCCGCGCTGCGCCGCCAGAGAAGTCACTCTCACCTCTGAAACAGACCGCAAACCCTCTTCTTCACCACTTCCTCCGATGATTCAGTTTTTCATTGCCGATAATCAGGGATGTTTTCTACACTTTTCATATTCCTTTTATGCCCTGAGGACATGGCATACTTTAAGTGTGGGGGAGTGGTGTTTTGTGCTTATATTTTTCAAAATTGGGCGAAATTGATTTTTCTATGCGTAGTTTTTGGTCTCGAATCTTGCTAATTTTTATGAATTTGTGGAAGAGAAGATGGTTTTCGATGTGAATTTCGGGTTTGTGAATGAATAGAGGATATTCTTGTTTTACCTTTGATATATGTTTCTTGATTGTGCAAAGAATTATGAGTTTTGTTGCAACACTTTTGTAAGTTAGTAAAACGTGATTTGTCCGGTAGATGCTAGAAGGAGTGTTGTCATTGTGATTGCCTACGATCGTATCTTATCTGTGAAATGTGAAAAAATGTTGGACGAATTGCCAACTTCAAAATTGCCAGCTCTGAAACATCTGGCCTGTTCTATAATGTGATAGCTCTGAGTCTCTGCTCCTCTAGTCTAACTATGAGCATGGGAAACCACGTGGAAATACTTTGGATTACATCCAAATGGTTTTCTTTCATGAATTATGGCTCAACTGTCGAAAATCTCAAGCACACAAAGTGTGAAAAATGGTGATATTGATTATAAAGGCGATCACATTAGGGAATTCACTTCTAGCGGAGAATTGGGTCTGATCGAATTACTTGCATTACTCTTTTGTTGCTTCTTAAACTTTGAGTTACTTGCATGACCGAGAGATGTATGTTGATTGTAAAGTTTTGAATTGACTTTGTGAATGATGGGATGGAAATAAACGTTGTTGAAATCAATCTCTTCCTATGATTCATATAGATTTTGCTTGAGGACAAGCAAAAGGCTAAGTGTGGGGGAGTTGATTTATGCTTAATTTACACTATTTTTAGGGGTTTGTATGTGCGTGTTTTAGGATAATCTTCTGGAATTTGGTGCGTTTTATGGTGTATTCTATGCTTTGCAGGAGATTTAGGCTTACCAGATGAAAGAATGCAATTTTGGATGATTTTCGCGATTTTTAGGTGTTTTGGTCTGCAGAGCAGCGAAATCATCATTCCTCTGGAAGACCAGAGAAGTCAAAAGCCAGTCCAGAGAAATCCGCGGAATGCAGAGAAGTCTCGCCAGAGAAATCACCGTTCCTCTGGCATCAGAGAAATCAACTCGCCAGAGGAGTCTCTAGCCAGAGGAGTCGCGAGGCCAGAGATATCAATGCCAGAGGCGAGACCATTTCTCTGGCGAAGTCAGAGAAGTCATATCCAGCGAAGTCACAACCCAGATCAGAGAAATCGTCAAGAACAGAGAAGTGCCAGAAGAACCGAAGATCAGAGAAGTCAATGTCAGAGGAGTCGCTTCCCCCGCTGACCAGAGGAATCGAGAAGCCAGAGCAGAGGAATCACCTATTTCTCTGCCGAGAAGTGCCAGCGTCAGAGAAGTCTAAAGTCCAGAGCAGAGAGGCGCCAGCGGAGTCCCCGATGCCAGAGAAGTCAAGTCCTCAATTCCAGAGGGGTCACCATTTCTCTGGAGAAGGCCACCATTCCGCTGGCGACCCATTCCGCTGATGAAGTATCAGAGATATCACTCTTTCCTCTGGCGATACCAATCCTCTGGCGATAGCAGAGAATTCGTCATTTCTCGGGCGCGACCCGTTTCCCGAGAGACATCCGTTCCTAGGGCGAGAGCCGCGAATTCGGCAAGAGTAGGAGATTTTACGGAGCGAGCGTCCAGCTGGAGAGTTGCCTTATTTCACACGATTCTATTACCTTTGGAATTCTATTTCCATTAGAATCCTACTTTGCATGGCAACTTCCATGGTGATCCGAAGGAAGTTTGAAGCCTATAAATAGGTCCTCTTTTGGCCTTTCAAGGGACATAAGATCAGACGGCAGACCACCGAACCCTAGCATTCATACTTTAGTTTTTAGCTTTAGATTTTTATTGTTTTTCTAGTTTTTAAGGCTTGGATCAAGATTGAAGATTCAAGTCGCTACTTCAGTTTTTATTCGGTTTTTATTTAATTCAGTTTTTACAATTTCTTTCTCTTTAATTATGTTTATGTTTGATTTCATTATGTCTGGCTAGTCTTTTATTCTGAACCTAGGGTTTGTATATATCTGATTAATTATGTGTTTTTGATTTATTGATATCAATTTGCCCTCCAACTTATGATTCATGATTCCTGGTGCTTAATCTCTTGTGAATTATCTGATCAATGATTTACATGTCTAGCTGTTCAGTTTGAGTCTTGAATGCGATAATTGTTCAGCCGATTCAGGAATGCATGATATAGTGTTAGCCTTGAGTCTTGAATGCGATAGGTGAAGCTATAGGAAGCTATTATTTATGTGCTATTGGGAGTTAATTTATTCCTTGGAGTCTTGAATGTGAAAAGGGATTAATTAATCTACGTTCATAGGTGGTCGTTAGAGACGTTTGTGAATAATATAGTGATCTTTCATCAGGGTTGGATTAAAATTGGTAATTGAATCAATAGGTTGAATGCATGTAGTTGATTGGTGAAAATACATCCCTAGGGTCAGAGTTTTCCATATTTAAATTTATCTACGTATTTTTTATTAGTTTCTATTTGCGTTTTAATTTACGTCAACCAATCTCTCCCTTTCGTTGCCTGAATATTACTATAGTTTAATTAGGATTACTTAGAGTAATTCGTTATAATAGTCCCTGTGGATACGATACTCGGTTACTGATTTTGTGCTGCAATTGCACCGTGTTAGTTGCGGTAATTTGTTGCTAATAATTTAGTGATCAGACCCCCGAACCCAGCATTCATATTTCAGTTTTATAGCTTTAGAATTTTATTGATTTTCTAGTTTTCAAGGCTTGGATCAAGATTGAAGATTCAAGTCGCTACAATCGTTTTCATTCAGTTTTTATTTAATTTAGTTTTTACAATTGCTTTCTTTTTAATTATGTTTATGTTTATTTCATTATGTCTGGCTAGTTTCGTTTAACTGATTCTAGGGTTTGTAAATAGTTGATTGAATTTATGTGATTTATTTGTTAATACCTTTGTGCCTTCCAGTTTATGATTCATAATTCCTGGTGCGTAAATTCTTGTGAATTATTTGGCCAACAGTTTGCATGTTTAGCTATTAGGTTTGAGACCTAGCGGAGATAACTGTTTAGCATATTCAGGGATGTATGATATGATTTTAACCTTGAGACCTAGCGGAGATAGGTGAATCATAGGGAGCTATTCTTAGGAGCTATTGGGAGTTAGTAGATTTTCTTGAGACCTAACGGAGATAGATAATTTACTAATCTACGATCGTTGCTGCTCTAGCGAGAGTAATTGATTAATTAAGTGATCTCTCATCATAACTGGATTAAACTGGTACATAGGATTAATAGATTAATTGCGTAGATTTAGTTAATGAATTTACTACCCTAGGATCAGTTGTCTTTTATATTTGATTTTTCCTACGATCTTTTAATTATTGTTATTTGCGTTTTAGTTTAAGTTAATTAAACCTTCCTTCTTTCGTTTGCCTGAATATTACTAGAGTTTAATTAGGATTACTTAGAGTGATTCGCTATAATAGTCCCTGTGGATACGATACTCGGTTACTGATTATTTGCTACAATTGCATCGTGTTAGTTGCCATATTTGTTGCTAAGAAATTAGTGATCAAACACTAACACCTAACGTTTATATAAGGTGAATGGTTTTCAGGATGATATTCCATCTAAATAGCATAGTGTTATAATAAGAACAGTGGGTTTGATAATTTACTCGAATCTTGGCTTATGATACAGAGAAGGTTTGCATATAACTAAGAGAATGTTTGTATGTAAGAACTTGAAGAATTTATCTTGTAATTTCATAAACAAGCTTGTAAATACTTTACAATTCCCTTATTCGAAATACGTTGAGTTCTTGAGAATAAAAGTTGACTACTTGAGAGATTTCAAATTTGCATTGCAGCATTTTCAGTAGTCTTTCCGTTGAGATACCATGGAGTATTTAGACATCGAAGTGTTGCAGATTCGTTGGAGATAGTGCTTCAAAAACCTCGATAGTTGGGTTCAAAATTCTTCCCGTTAAACCCAAGGAATGGTTGTGTCAGATTTTTTGCATATTCATACTTTGTGATGTTGATGTTCTGCAGAAATCCTCATACCATTTTATCCTTTTTCCAGATAAAGCAGGATCCTCGTTAAATGCCAAATCTTTGGCATTAAATGTCTGATATGCCTACAAGGGTTGACTCTGCTTTTACTTTTCTAGGACTGAGGTGACATTAATGAATCTGGGTACGTGTTAGCTTTGGATCCTTCAGTCAGTTTACTCAAGCTGATTGTACATCAGCTGGTCTTCTATACTTAGCAAAATCTTTATGCGTATGTTGGAGGCAGACCTTCACCTGATCAGCTGATCCTTCAGGCTGCATTTGTAAACATAAAAAGCACACTCTCTAACATATGAGTTGCAGTCTATAAGATACACCTATGACATATAATCATCAAAACAGTATAATTTTTCCAACAATAGATCTTTAGGGGATCTTTACGTAACAGAGACCATACTTCAATTATTTTCAAGAAAAAAATAACTCATGCAAATGGCGACAAATTTTGGCTTTTTTATTTCATAAAATAATATACGGAGGGGTACACACCCCTACTCTTCCCCCATTAGTTATATGTAAGTGCTTGTTTACGAACATATATTATCAACTATGTCAAACACTTTCTTTTCAGATTTATTAATCCTTCATGCTTAAACATAAAAAATTTCACGCAAAGCACAATTGAGATCCTAAGAGCATCCGTAGTAGAGAGCCAAGGTGGGCTCTTTAAAGTAGTCCCCACCATTTAAGAGTCCACTCTCCATAGTGGAAGAGCCTCCTACTTGACTATCTAATTTTGTTTTTCATTTTAGATTAATTTTTATTGTTCTTTTTCATTAAAATTGAAAGTTAATCCTACATTGATTGAAATTTAAAATTGCATTACAATAAAAGGGAAATCCTAACTTAATTCAAATTAAAAAAACTTAAACAACCTAAAAATTTGAAGATCATTGCAGCGTTTGATTTCATCCACCTTCTTCAAGTGAAACGCCAATTCATCTGGATTCATAGTAGAGGTGTCCTTGCCCATGATGATGTCGTCCGTGAGGTCGCGTCGGGTTTGGGAAAAAACTCCCATGACCTTGACCATATTTTCCATAGCATCTACTACGCATTTTTGCTCCGACGACGACTCCACCTTCTTGCATTTTCCCTTGTCCCTTTTTGCCGCCTTTTATGTAGAGATGTTTGGCTCGCTCTCGGTGGTTGTGTAGCATCCGCATGAGCCCTTTGAACGCTTGAAGGAGTGGGCATCCTCGCCAATTAACGTGAACTTTTGAGTTTCGCGCAGCACCCTCCAAGCTTGTGGATACTTGAACACACTACCATGCTCGGCAGCATACATCTTTTCGGTTTGAGCGTTGATTTGGTCATCGCTCATGCCGGAGCCCCAATTCTTTCAGCACTTGTCATATGTTGACTCCTACAGCTTTACGTCCCTTTAAACTCGTTGAAAATGCGACTTTATTTGCTTGACGTCACGTGTAATGGTATTGGGCGGTCGTTGCACATTGTACTTTTTGACGGTGGCTCCCCAATACGTAGCTACCTTTTGGTCGGCACCTTTCACGGAGTCGCATGTTGCCTCTGCGTATAGACAAAAAACGAGTGTGGTCTCGGCCGGGGTGTATCCACCTCGTTGTTTGGTGGACACCGGCGCCGATATCTCATCCACTTCGGGGTCCACCGCCGTCGCCGCCGCCTCATCGAAATTGGCATTCAAGTTGATGCCTTCAAGACCCGTCGTAGAAACTGAGATAGATTCTTGCAAGAAAGGCAAGAATGCTCCACCCGAGGAATTGCTGGAGTTGGAATTTTGTGGGTGGGAGTTCCACCATTGCTTGAAATTTTCATCCATAATTGAAGCACAATTTGATGTGAAAGAACTTTTGCAAAGAAGAGTAGGAAGAAAGTGTAGAGATTTGTTTGAAAATAAAATCTATTATTTATAGAGGTAGAAAGTTAATATATATATATATATATATATATAGGAAAAGGAGCATAGAGCCGTTGGAACGACTATTTTGAAGAAGAAAAAAAGATCTGCTTTAGTTTTTGATTTTTTACCGTTTTTTCATTTTTTTTTAATTGCTGAATTTTGTGATTGGGCCGTACAAACCACGCGCCCAACCATTTCCTGTTGCGCAGCGGGTGCAGGGGAGAAATTCGGGCCCGGGAAGAGGGTGCGCGTGGGCCGGGTGATCACCGACTTGCGCACCCCCCACTACGGATGCTCTAAGAATCCATGGATCAATTTTATTTGAGATGATCAGGCCCCCAAACCTCATCGAAATCGAGTGGGAAAAAAAAAACTCAAATTTTGATCTTATAGTGACTTTTTAACTCACATTTACAAAAATTATAAATTTTGATCTCCCTAAGTAAAAAAGACAAAGTGATGAGTTCGGACCAGGTCGAGCCAATCTTTTGTCACCTCTAATTCTCTCAAAGAATATGCTTGACGCTTTGAATATCGCACGAATATCTTGAAAATTTAGGAGAATTTCATTAAGGATTTTTAACTAAATTCTTGAACTCTTCAGTTTTAACTTGGCATGATTTTAAGTCATTTCTACTTTCATGTTTATAGTTGTATTTTTCTTATCTTTTACCAAACCTTACATGATTTCAATACTAAGTGGCTATTATTCTAAATAAAATTAATCGTGTTTAAGAATAAAATTAATGTTCTTATGAATAAAAATGAATGGGTCAAATCTGAATCAAACTCGGGTAAAAAAATAAAAATGAATGGGTCGAAAGAACAAATTGAAGAATTTAGGTGAAATTCAAACCAAAATCCCAAATCATTCCAGTCGATCCAAAATTGAAAAACTTAGGTGAAATCGATCTAGACGAAGCATTCCAAGGCGTCGACGAAGCATTCCAGTCGATCTCAAATCGAAGCATTCCAAGCCAACGATATTTTCTACCGCCAAGCAGCAAAAGTCATTGACGATTTCAATTGGGTCCCAAATCATTCCAGTCAAGGATTTCTACAGCCAAGCCGCAAATTGTGTCGCGAACTGGAGCGCGACCTAGCGAGGTTAACCAAGCCACAAATTCTCTGTTTCTATTTTGCTTCACATCTACTCCTCCTCCTCTGCCGTCGTTGCAGCAAGCAGGAAGAAAAAGAAGAATTAGAATGATGTCCGGAACAATCTCCAACGAGAAAACGGTGAACGTACCAGCAAGCGAAGCGTGGAAGCTGTACGACACTCTCCAGCTTGCGAAAATCATGGAAGAAGCGCTCCCCAGCCTTATCAGCAAGATCGACGTCGTCCAAGGCGACGGCGGCGCCGAAACAGTTCTAGAGCTGTTTTTCGCTCCAGGTACATTCCAAATTCAATTGGATCCTTAATTTATTTTGTATCGATCTGATGGAATCGATGAGATATGATATGAATTAAGCAGGGATGGAGGGCGGATTGAAGTCGTACAAGGAGAAATTCACAGTGGAGGATGAGGAGAAACGAGTGAAGGAGATGGAGGTGGTGGAAGGCGGGTATATGGAAATGGGATTCACGGTATATCGGGTAAGGTTAGAAGTGATGGAGGTGGACATGACCTCGGTGAAGAGGGCTTCCAGGATTTCGAATATGAATTACGTGTTTTTACTTTTTTTATTTTTTTTTATAATTCCATGTAATGAAACTCCGGCGTTCCACATCAACTCTCGGGCGTCGGAAAATTTTTACGGGATACAATTAAAAAAGTATTGATAGGCTGTGTACCAATTAGATATTACAGAAAGTTGGGACATAATCAATAATTCGATCAAATGATGGGACAGAAAGTGACATTTACCCAAAAAATATTTAGTCCGAGCACATTGGAGATTAGCTCACTAAATTATAAAGCAACGACAATTTAAAATTAAGAAAACATTTACCCTCATAGTGCGCATTCACTTTGATTATAAATTTATCGCTAGAAAATGAAAGATAAAAAAGATTTTCCCTCATTCATTTCTTTTACTTCATTTTTTATAAAAATAAATTCCACTATTTTTTATTTTTCATTTTCACTTCAAAGAGAAATAATATTATTACACCAAAATCTCATGATAATATTAGAGTGAAAATAAAAAAATAAGAAAATGTGAAATTCTCTCATAGAAGGAGACATAACAATCTATATCTATATAATATACTCCCTCCGTCCCAGCTGAAATGCCTTATTTCTTTTCGGCACGGAGATTAAGAAATGTGTATAAAGTAGATAAAGTGGGTTGGTGAAAATTATTTAAATATTAAGTACAGAGAGAGAGTGTATTGCCAAAAAAGAAAACAGGACATTTCAAGTGGGACAACCCAAAAAGGAAAACAAGACATTTCAGCTGGGACAGAGGGAGTATAAAATATCAGTTTAACAGCTACTCCCTCCGTCCACGAAAAAGTGCCCCATTTGGGTGCCGGCACGGATACTAAGAAAGCTGATAAAGTTGTTTTGAGTGGGGTAAAAATTACAATAGGGGTAGTTCTAATGACATTGATTAATTTGTTAATATTTTCTTATCTTTTAGTTGTTGAGAGTTTAAACAATAATATTCTTTATTGAGTTCGATTTTAATGTTGAAGACTAGTATTTAATTTTTATGCCTATTTTAATTCTTGTGTTTTTTTTAACATATTCATTCTTGTTTTTTTATATATGCCTATTTTAATGTTAAAGACTATTTAATTTTTGTTTTATTGTATAATTGTAGAGAAATCAATTGATTAGTTGGCACTAATATATAAAAATAAAATTAAATTTACTTTAATTTGTCAAAATATAAATATAAAAATTATTATCCACACATATATTATGTGTGGTTTAAAAAAAATAATAGAGGTGCACACCAAATATAAAAATAAACTTTATTAAATAAAATAAAACTTAAAAAATAATTACCGCCATATAATAATTGTACAAATAAATTTTCTGCTACACATTTTAAATGTCAATAATTAATTGAAAGTTTCAAATTGTTTCACCTACACATTTTTCAAAATATGTGTGGGTAATTATGTGTGGGTAAAACATCAATTAAGATTTACATAAATAATTAATTAAAGCCAAAATATAAATGTTGCTAAAAATATTTTCCCACGTTTCTTACATTTCAAGAATAAATAATGATAAAAATTCATTACCCACGCATACATAATTTAGAATTATGTGTGGTTAATATTATACATAAATAAAACTTAAAAATAACCGTAAAATAATAAATGTGACGAAAATATTTTTGCCACACATTTTAAATGTCAATAACTAATGAAAATTTTTTGTGTGAATTACCTACACATTTTGAAATTATGTGTGGCTAAACTACCACACATTATATTATGTGTGGGTAAAAACTCATTTTCTTGTAGTGCGGAATTCACACGTGAAGTCGAGTTAATTTTCAGAACATATTTATTATTCCATTGAGCTAATCAACAAACACACATAGCCCAAAAGCCATTAAATCGGGCTGTAGATACAATTGGAGATACAATTTGGAGGGTTTGTGTGTATTTCTTCCACTTGTTTGAGTTCAGAGAAAGAGTAATTTAATTTTGGGGGAAATATGATTGATTAGGCGTGGGTTAATTGCATAGATTAAATAAAGGTGTGGATTTATTAATGGCATAAGTTGTAAATAAATTGAAAAGTAAAGGGTATTAATGTACAAAAAGGTAAACAGGGCATTTTTTCATGGACAGAGAGAGTATATTTTACCACCAAATTTTAAAAAATCGGTTTCTTCGTTTCAACTACAAAGTCTACAATAGTGCCTATATTTTGGGACACTCAATCCAATCCAAATACAATTTAGTAATATTTTTAGCCCATTGAAAGAAAATTATTTTGTCCCTCAATTTTTACCGTTTCTTTTCTTTTTCTTTTTATTTTCTTTTTCTTTCTAAAATCTATATATTGTGAATAATGATAAAATATTCAATATGCATGTTAAATTAAAGATCATAAAACAAGTTTTAATTTGATATATATTATGTTAAAAATAGAGTTAAAATAAAAAAGTTATAAAAATTAAAAGTATCAAACCAATTTTTTTCTCTCTCCTATTATTTTTCATACATTATCTGTTATCTTTTGGCTTTATTTGGTTTTTTTCATTTGCTATATTTCGTTTTATATATTATTTTTTAATTTGCTTTAATTTATTTTTTTTCTCAATTTTATTTTCTTTTGTTTATATAAAAAATATAACATCAATATATATATATATATATATATATATAATCTATATAATATTTAAAAGAGGAGTTTTCTCCCTCCATTTTTTCTCTTCATTTTTTCTCTCTCTTCGCCCATCAATTTTTTTACTATTTTTTTCTCTTTTTTTATAATTTTAATTCTTTTCTAAACATTGTCAAATTTAATTTATAAAACAATATTCGATGTGGATCTTAAGTTTAAGATTGTTAGAAGATCTTTAATATGATATAAAAATTATCAAAAATGAATTTAAAATTAATAAATTATTAAAAATTTAAAATATTTTATTTTCTTTTTCTTTGTTAAAATTTTATAGTAATTTTTTTATTTATATGTGTATGAAAATATTTATTTATTATTATTATGTGAAATACTTTATAATGATAATGTGTAATATTAATTTTCATTTTCAAATAATTTAATAACTATAATTATCATACTCTTTATACATAATCGAAAATTACGTTTTTAAATTCAAAATTTTATTGAATAAAGATTAGTATTTTATTTCTAAATCATATTTTATATTTATTATATTTTATTTCTGTTTTATATTTATATTTATTTATTTAAATATATCATTTAATTTCAATTTCGCCATGCATCGCACGGATGGTTGTACTAGTAAGAGTCTAAAAAAAACCAGGGGGCTTAGCCCACTGGCCACCGGGTCCTCACTTAAGTGAAGTGACCCGGGTTCGATCCCTCTTGGGAACGAATTGGTGATTGGAGATATAAGGTGGAGTTTGGTGAATGGAGAGATAAGGTGGTTCTTGGAGTGGATGGGGAACTAACTACTAACATCTAACATGACTTTGACCGATCAAAAAAAAAAAGTAAGAGTCTAAAAACAAAGCGTCACTCGGATATTCCGAGCGAGAAATGAAGAGATTTGAGAGAAGAAATCTTAATTTAGAAGCCATAAACCTAAAGCTGCAGCTCTCCATTGCTTGGAGTGGAATGGAAGCAAATTATTCCAAGTCTCCACCAAGAGCAACTCATAATGTTTACATCAACCTTCAACAAATCACACGTAACCCAAACAAATAAAATGAGAAAACAGAAAATACAAATTTGATTGCATCCTCCACCTACATTACATCTCACCAAGCACTGACACAACCTTCTCACCAAAGAATAGGCACAACTCATTTGCAGAAACACTAAAAATTTTAAACAACTCGTTTGCAGAAACACCTAGATCTTTTTTTTGTTATTTTTTTTTCTTTTTCGAACGAGCAACATGACGACGAGACCAGATTTTGCACAGAAGCTGCTCAATGATCTTCGGCAGCGGAAGGAAAGGATGGCTGCCACACAGAATTCGAGTAGACAGTCGAGCCAAGCATCTAGAGGTGAAATTCTCTTTTCCTCTGCAAGAAAAGAATGTTTCTCATCTTAGCATGCATGTTCAGAGCCTGTAATATGATTTGACTCTTAAGAAATTGCATAATAAGATTTGGAGAATTCAGATATAAAGGATTAACATTTTCTTGAGGATAATATGCTGTTTCTCTCATATAGCTCGAGGCAACATTACGAACCAGAGCATTATGATAGCTATTTTACTTTGCAATGCAAGTCATAATTGTCTAAATAGTTGGTCCTATTCTTCTCTCTCTCAATCAAGATGCAAGAGGCAGCTGGCTCCTCTGGTTCCAATTGCATAGATCAAATGATTCTACTCAGATTGATTTCTGTAAAGTATGCTTCACCTTGAAGAAATCCAATATCATCTAGGCTATATTACTAAGAGGGAGTTTGGCGAGCTTATAAGCTCTTTAAAACAGCTTATAAGTTGTTTAGGAGTTTATAATCTCTTTCAAAGTGTTCGGTAAAATAAGTTCTTCAACCACAACTTATTTTCTCGTTTTCTTGTTAGCAACAACCATTTTACAAAAAAAAAAAAAAAAAAAAAAAAAAAAAAAAAAAAAAACTGAACTATGGTTTGTTATTTTCATCATATATATTTCCAATTTCATCTCTCGACAACTTTCTCTCTCTAACTAGGATTTTCTCTATCTACCTCACAATTCACTCTTTAACTTATAAGCTCAATTACCCAAACAATTTGACAACTTATAAGCTCTTGGCACATCTTATAAGTTCTTTAAAATAAGTTTAGCCAAACGCCCCCTAAATATTTTGATGATTCCATACTTGTTTCAAATATAGAAAACATGCTAGACATTCAGTTCGAACCACAACCTTCACTATAAAGTTCCAATATGTCTCAGACTCTTAATGGCCAAATCATATATCAAGAATCAGTTACCTAAAAGCACCAAAAAACAAGTGTAATAGTGATTGAAAAAAGCATATAATCTGACCAAGAATGTTCTGCACTTATTCATGTATATTCTACTAGGAATCATCTACCCCAAAGGATCAAACACGAATCACATGAATTTGCCCTCAAAAGTTGAGGCGCAAACACACAGTCAAATGCTTGTGATCTATGGTGATTTTGCATGTGGAATCCCTATAGTTGTTGACCTTTTACCTTTAACATCTCATGAATCTCTGAACCAACAGTTACACGTGGAAGTGCCGGGCAGACATCGAGAGGCACACGACAAATGAATGTCCTAGATTCCGTAAGTGTTAATGGTCTTTTTTAAGTGATTGAGCAGAAACAAGTGGTCTGATAGCTATTCCTGCAGACTGGTTCTATGACAGGAAACACTAGCAGAAGGTCCACGGGAGGCAGCAGATCAGTCAATACGAAAGAAACTGCAAGCCAGCTCGTTCTCTACGAGGGCGGGCAAAGCTCAAGGCAAGTCAGGGATCTGTCCATGGCCATAGCTTTTGCCTTTGAGAATAGTGGAAATCTCAGTAGCATTGGCGGTTCCAGCAGTAATCCACTAGTAAATTTCTTCAACCGTTTTGGTCGAAGATCGCCAAACTCCAGGAAAATGGAGACTACCAGCTTCTACAATCACAGCTCAGCGGCTCAGTTTCCCACAGGCTCTCACATCCATGTCAATGAAATATCAAAAGGGGTTCACAAGCTAAACCAGATTCTAAGTGCCTGCTCCAACGGCCTTAACTTGGACAGAAACTCGATAGAAATTGGGAGAGAATTGTTGAAAGGTGCCATTGATTTGGAAGAGTCCCTGAGGATGCTCGTGAACTTACAGGACGCTTCAGAATACACGAACGGGTCACAGAGGAAAGGTCGTATAAAGTTACTGGAGGAGGATGAGGATGATGAAGATGACAATGAGAAAAGAGTCGAGCAGTGGAAACTGGATAGGCCTAGATTCTCCTTTGATAAAACCTCTGGGAACCCCCGAGCTGTCCAAGGTGCAACAAGACGGCAACAACTAGCCCTACCATATAAACATGAAACTTCGGAACAACCTATTATCAGCAACTCGCAGCTGGTTCCTCATAGGCGGTCTAATAGCTATGTCCAAGATTTCAGTCTCTCCCCTCATAATAACCTAAGCTCATCAAAGTCCACTCAAGAGAAGGGAAGGATTTCAAATGTCATAGCTAAACTTATGGGGCTTGAAGAAATTCCTCTGAAGGAGGGCTTGATAGGCGGGAAAAATGATTCAAAGGGGAAGGGTTTGAAGCAAGGGAAAGTTTCAAGCGAAAGTGCTAAGCAGAAAAAACCTTTGACTAGAGAGAGTAGGAATGGATCTGATCTTAGCACCAACACGAAGTTGAATTCAACCAACAATTCCCTGCCAAGAAGAGAATCCAAGCAACAAATCAAACCTGAAAAGAGCCAGGAAACACTGGATGGCGGCTCTAAAATTGTAAACTCCGAGAGGAACCAGCCGCAGAAAGATTTGAAAATGCAAGCAGTTGGCATGGAGGCAGCGCCGGAGCTGAAACCAGCAAACATCGTGATGAAGAAACAACAAAATCACATGAATCATGTCAATGGACTCACAAGCTTTAAAGACAGCACGAGGAAACAAACTCATGGAGAGGATAAACAGAGCAAAGCCGTTGAGGGAGAAGGAAAAATGCTAGTCTTGAATACTGAGCTGCAGAAAAGGGCACAAAGCAGCATAATGCTCAAAGCAGAAGACAAAACAAGCAATAGGATTGAGCAAGAGTTCCGTGCAAATTCGCTAGAAAAGAGGAATGCAAACAACTATGTTGCACAAAATCAACAAAATGTCCAGGATCAACATGCAGTCCTTCAAGAACAGGTGCCTAAAAGACCTGATCGTTCTGTTGTAGACCATAAACCTCAGCAGCTTCAGAAACAGGCAAAAATCCATGAGGCCCAACAAGTGGAACACATAAATGCTCCAAAAATCAAGAGAACTACAGCCATGAATCTGCAGAAGAAGTTATCACGTGACAAATCCACTCCTGGTGATGGGAGATCCATTAAACTGATTGAAAAAGTTCCCTTGAGAGACCCAGTAAACAGACGACATCAAGATGCTGCCCTCATAATTGATAACTTGCAGAAGACTGCAGTCTATCAACAAAGTCCCAGGTTAGAAAGACAAAGTCATGATTCATGCAAAACTGAAAGAGAGCTACAAATTGATATCGCAAAAGGAAGTAGCAATCCACTGCTAGCAGAAGCAAAGCCAATAGAGATCTCAGCCACACAGAAGAGAACTGGTACCGGGAAAGTTCAGAGAAGAGAGATTCCTGAAAAGATAGAAGTACTGTTCACTAGAAGAAATGCCACTGGTAATCGCCTTACAAGATCCACAAAAAGACCAGACAACATGTTGAAAGGTCTGAAACAGCAGATGCAAAACAAAAACCGCGGATCCAGAAAAATGGAGGAACCCAGCAATTGTAAGGTCAAGGAAGGAAAAGAAGGCATCAGTGCATCTAATGCATCAGAAATGGTCACTGAACCAGTGACATTGGAAGTAAAGTTAGAAACTAAAGATGACAAGACAATCATATTAAACAGCACTCTTGCAGATGAATTCCAAAATCAGAACATGCAGAACAAACTCGATCTCAATAACAAAGTAAGCTCACATTATACTTTGAATGTATTAAATTAAAGTTTATCATCAGGAAAGCTTATGGAAAGCTTTACTGGCTATGCAGGGTGACTCTATAGTCTCCAACTCTATAGATGTATCAAATGATCTCCAGATGGAGGAACAGCTTGCTGCACTTAAGGATGAAGAAGAATTCAACAAAGGTGTTCAAAGCTTAGGTGAGCTTTTAATTTATCAAGCTACAGTTTCCCATTGAATGTCAATATTTTCACATTAAGACCACATTCTTCTTACATCCTCCTTGTATCGTTTTCACAACATCATATAATTCTAGATCAAAGATGCGATGCAATGTTTGATAAATTTGGTATTAACTATTGGATATTGCAGACACTCGTAAAGAAAGCACTGAACTAGAGCTTCTTCAACATGGATACATGCAATTTCCAGCATTGAATAAACAAGAGCAACTGACAGAACCAGAGAAAAACCTCAAGGAGACAGTCATAAAAAGTCAGATGTTCCTAAGTACGGCAGAGGCTCTCTTCAAGCTCAATATACCTGTCAGTTTCCTTCATGCTGGCGATCATGAAAATGAAGTGTCAGGCAAGAAGCTTGTGTTAGACTCTGCAAATGAAGTAATGAAGAGAAAAGCAAGGCGGCACGAATTCACATATAATCCCTACATGAAGACTACAATAAGTAATATAAAACTAAGGTCCTTGGATGACTTGGTCAGGCAACTCTGCAAAAATTTGGAATTACTAAAGTCCTATGGCATGAATGGGAGTGATGAGTGCGATGTAGCAGCTGGACTACATAAAATGCTCAACAAAGACATTTACAATGAGGATCCTGATGTAAACTGCATGTGGGATTTTGAATGGAGCAGAATGATGTCCATATTTCCTGAAATGGAAGCTGTCGTAAAAGATGTAGAAAGACACATGCTGAATGGATTGCTTGACGAGATAACCAATGACCTTTTAGTTATAACTGTTTCCGCTTGATTGTTTGAGCCATAACTGATTTTGTAGCTATATGCAGATTCGTTGTGAATCTTGAAAACAGGGTTTTGAAAGTATATACACAGTTATTGCATCAATTTGTTGCCAACCTCTTTTGCATCACTCAGCAACAGAAAACTCAACAAGCCGTGATCTCATGTTATATGAGATTTCAGAAAATCTCAGGTTGTCAATGAAGAACTGTGTTGTAATTTGACAGCAAGATTTTTTTTTTTTTTTTTCTGGTAAAACTGATAAAAAAACAATAAAGAACAATGTATCACCTCAAGTGGATAACGACAGAAGTTTGTCATGCCCAACTTGGCAAGAAGA
This sequence comes from Salvia miltiorrhiza, assembly GCF_028751815.1. NCBI lineage: Eukaryota > Viridiplantae > Streptophyta > Magnoliopsida > Lamiales > Lamiaceae > Salvia > Salvia miltiorrhiza. The sequence continues at coordinate 35,228 of NW_026651474.1, read as the reverse complement.
AACTGGAACTGATTCCTGTGAGGATTTTGGTGAATAAATCTGTAAGTTGCCGTCTGGACGCCATATATTCATGAATCATAAGACCATGTATTTTCATGCATGAGGTGACAATCAATTTCAAGATGATTAGTGTGTTCGTGCAGAATTTGCAACTATAAGCAAGGTTGGGTCACCAAAGTTCATGAGAAGATGCAAAGGAATATAAAGATCCTATAACAGGTAGCTTGTTCACTAATAAAGCTTACTAACTGTTCCTCTAAGAACCCAATATTCAGCTTTGGCAAAAGAGAAAGAAAACCTTGACTGCTTCTTTGTTTTCTAGGAAATCAGAAAGTGCTCGAGATAAATGCAATTACCAGTAAAAAACACGTCATGCTATCGAGACATACTGCCTAATCTGCATCACCATAACCTTGAACTTTGAAATTTGGTTGAGAAGAATATGAAAGTCCTTAAGAAGGACCCTTTGAGATACTTTAAAACGTTAAACATGTGTGCGGTGTCCCTATATAGCCAAGTTAGAATCGAATAAAGAAGCCTGTGAACAAGTCTTCAATATTATCTGGATCAGTGAGAGGTGCGACACCTAGCAGTAAACTTAAAACCTTTACGAAGTGGAGTGATGTACAACCTATGAACCCACCAGCCCAACATCATTCAAGGTGTCCAAAACATATTTATGTTGATTAAATAAGCTTCAAGATTGAATTTTGACATCAATGATGCCTTTCGCACGAGCTCTTGTGACCAAGACCACCATCAACATAGACCAGTTCCTAGAAATGAGGAATTAAGACCTTACAGTTACAAGTAGGCAACAGTCATGATCTAATTGTTGCAAGACATGCCTAAGTAAAATTCCATCTAATAAACTTCCCCTAGTTGTGCTTTTGTGTACCTCTAAAGTAGAACCAGATATATACATCCTCTAAGTCATCGTTCATTTCTAACTTTTCTTAATGTCCATCCTTTCATAGCGCTAAAGTGAATATTCTTTCAATGACAGTGCAATCAACCTTCTTTTAATGATCCCTAGGTCGATGATGCATTAAGCATCCCAATTCTACGATTAATGAAAGCTAATTTTGATTCAGCTGCTGGCGCACTCTTCATCGATATACTCTAAGTTGACAAATTCGTACCTGTAAAGTTCGCCGATCCAGGATAGTCCATCCCTAAAGATTCTTATAATCATCAATTTGGTTCTGGATCTGAGATGTTTGCATTCCAAATTCCAACCTGATTTTGCAGTTCATCATCCGTTCGATTTCCCATCACGAGCTACTATTTCGTTATGTGCCAGTTTCCTCTCATTCTCACAATTTAGATCCATCGGAAAATCGCTCTGATACCATAAAAACTTAAGATTGTCAGTTAAGAATTGTGTATCGATTTGACAGAGAATTTTTTGTGCACATTTATGTGTTCAGAAGAATCACACCAAAAAATTGTTCGCGCCCAAGCCCAACTGAAGGTGGTATTTATACAGCCCTTTGAGATATATATTAATAATAAAAAAATTTACTGTAAGCCGTCTTAGCTCAGCTGGTAGAGCGCATGGCTTTTAACCATGTGGTCGTGGGTTCGATTCCCACAGACGGCGTTTATTTCACTTTTTACTTTTCTCGTAAAATTAAAAAATTGGTATTTTGTGTGGTAGGTGGAAAAATGAAAATGTGAATAAAGGGTAAATTTTTTGTCATTTTAAAAAACGTGTCATGCTTCGTGGGACAGAGGGTGTATAAAAGAGGAGTCGTGGGACGGAGGGAGTATAAAAGAGGAGTATAACGGTAACTTTTTCCCACCAAAAATTTCATAATAAGTTATTAAAGTCATAAAATTATTATTTTTCTCTCTCATCTATCATATTTCCTCTATCATTCCTCCCCTTTCTCATTTCTCCAAATACAACTTTACGTTTCTTATCTCTCATTCATGTTTATTCAAATAATCGTTGTCATGTTTATTTCAAAATTTGTATTTAAACAAAATGATCACACAAATATGATATAAATATGCATTCAAAAAATATATTAAACTATATGCAAATAAATAGTTTTGTACATCTTAGAATATTACTCCAAAGATTATATGATACTCATTAATTATCATTTATAATTGCTTTTGATATTTGATTAAAAACACATTTTTTTGTTTAAAATAGGAACCATTTTCAGCCCTTAGATCATTAAGATCTACGGTTAATTCATCACCTTGTTGGATGAATTCAGGTCTTGAATTCGAATCCCAAAGGTAGCAAAAAATTTATTTTTCGTAATTCATACCTTTATGCAATGAATTCATACGTGTTCAACATAAAATTCATACATTTTAATGCGTTTTTATTTTATACAAAAAATGTATTTTTATTCTAGCCTACCCCCCCCCCATATATATATACACACACACACACACACATTATCAATTAAAATTAATTAATTGGTATTTCAAAAATTGAAAATTCAAATATTTTCAAATTCGTGTTTTCTTTTTTTATCGAAATTGTGTTGTGGATATTTTCTATTATTTTAGATTCATGTTTGCATTAATTCATATTTAAATTATGTTTAATATGTAGTATATTTTAATTATTTAAAATATCATTCAATTTTAATGTTGGTCGTGCATCGCATGAGCGGGCGTACTAGTGAAAAGAAACATGACAGTATCCAACGTTAAATTTCATTTTTTTTTCTCTTTTTTGCCCTTTATTTGCATAAATGTTTTCCCTATTTGTAACCTACTTTAAAATATTCTCCTATCATAATTATAGAAAAACGAACTATTTCTTTTAAAAATATTATTAATATTGTAAAATAGCCATTAATCTACCAATTTTAGAGCAAAAATAGTTCATCTAATCGGTGGATGTCATTCATTTTTTCATATTTTTCCTATATATTTATGGAATTATGGTTGACAACTATCAAATCGATCAAATGACTTTTATAAAAAACTAAGTAAAACTATTAACATTAAAGGATAAAATAAATTATTCACTTAAGTTTGAGCATAAAACACTTAAATTTATAAAATATGGTATTTTTAATATATAATTTAAAGAATATGACATTTTTATCTATCAGATGCAGGGAAAAATAAAAAACAATAGAGAATAAAGGAAAAAAAGACACACACTATTACTACTTGTAAACAAAAAAAAATTAATATAATCATCACTTAGTGCAAGTATCGTAATTACTTTTGAGGTGAATTTGAAAGTATAACTACATATTCATTGATTCGACAATTTGGAGAATGAAGTTGAGAATAATTCGAGCAACAAACAAATACTAATATAATGTTGAATGACTTTTTCGTTTATTTTTAAGCTGGTCAATCTCTTTGTAAATTATTTTTGGAATGTATATTGAGTTATTCACGGTAATCTAATTCCTCCACAACATCAATTAAATAGAAAGGAATGTCAACAAAATACATAGTCACAAATGTACCAATCCACAAACGTTGCTTCATCATAATTTCCAAGTCACATGTTCCACAAAATGACTGAACCAAGTCAGAAAACCCAAAACCCATCATTCACCATAACCTATAATATTAGCTTGGCAAAGACGTGAAACACTCAAACTCCGGTAGATCCAAACCCGCCGGAGCCGCGAGCCGTGGAATCAAGATCATCAACCTCAGCCACCTCCGGCGTCACAATCTTCTGAATGATCAACTGCGCGATTCTATCTCCGGCCTTCACTTCGAAATCAACATCAGAATGGTTGAACAGGATCACACCGACCGGTCCCCGGTAGTCCGCGTCCACCACCCCCGCCCCAACATCAATCGAATGCTTCCACGCCAGCCCAGAACGCGGCGCTACAGTTGACAAAATCTCCTTACAGCTGTGCATTTATTCATCCAAAAAAAATGGACAATTTTGCAAAAAATTACCAATTCGACCATACGTTCCTTCGGGAACAGCGACGCTGAGATCCGTTGGCACCAGAGCTTTTCCTCTCGCCTGAACTTTCGTATCCACGGCGCTATTGAATTGAAGGAGAATATAAAATTCAGAAAACCAAAACAGGTGCAGGAAATGGAAGTATATGTATATATATACCTTGAGAGATCGTAGCCGGCTGAAAGAGGGGAAGCCCTAGACGGCAAAACGGCTTTCTCCGAGAGCCTTTTCACCCGCAGAAACGGCACGATTGCAGTAGGCTTAGTGTCGGAAACGCCGTTGTGGTCGTGGATCTTCTGAATCTTGGGAGAGGGTTCTTGGATTTCGGGGGTGTAGTTGGGATTCTCCGCCGCCTGAGCCATTTCGATTGAATTCGAAGAGATTTTGCGATTTGGGAGTAGGGAGAATTTGCAGATGAAGGTTGGAGTTAGAGCGGCGTGGGATTTAAATGGAGGAGCAATTCTTGGGAGTTGGAAAATGGGGGAAATGATTCCCGCCATTTCTCAATTCTGATTGCCCGCGCGCGGATTCTTGCTTTCTTGCCCTAATTTATTGAAACTGCTCCAAAAAACCTACCATCCGTTTATTTTGAAAATTTATCATTTGATGGATAAATCTATATCAATTAGGGGTGAGCATCGGTTCAAAACCGAACCGAACCGATGCCTTTTGAGAAAACCGAAACCGAACCGACCTCCACAGAGAACGAGCCGAACCGAACCGCCTATTGTCCGAAAACCGACCAAAACCGAACCGGCCGAAACCGATCGGTTTCGGTCGGTAACCGAACCGAACCGTTGTGTTATCCTTTTTTCCCAAAAAAACTGTAAATATGCCCAAATTCACTAAAAATAGGCTGTATTCTCGAAAATAACAGCAAAATCCTAAACAAGTACCGGCGTAGGAGAAGCGCGGGGGAGGAGACGCGGGCGGTGGGTCTGCTCGAGCCTCGTGGCTTGTGCTGGAAGAGAAGCAGCGTCAACCGCAGAGGAAGGCGTCGCCGGTCTGGTCGTGCTTCATCGTCAGAGGCGGCGGTCCGGCGGAGGAGAAGCCGGACGACTCGTGCTGGAGTCTGGAGAAGTCAGACGCGGGCGGCGGCTGGCGGGTCTGCTCCGACTGCTCGTGAGTCGCGGCTGCCGTGCAGCCCGTGCAGAGAAGCGGCGCGCCCTGGAGGAGAAGCGGCGCGGAGAATGGAGGCGGTGGGGGAGGTCGCCGGTCATAGAAGCGCCGGCTGGGCAGTGTGGAGATTGGAGGCGCGGCTGGAACTGGGAGGGAGTAGGCTAGGGTTTTGATTTTCAAATGGAGAAGGGAGGGGAGGCGCAGGCAGCAGTTTGGGGGAGGAAAATGAGAAATTGAGATTAAGATTTTACTTTTACTTTACACTTGTAATATAAAATATATAATAAATAATATATATATATATCATCGGTTCGGTTCGGTTCATAACCGAACCAAAACTAAAAAACCGACAACCGAACCGATCCCCATCGGTTTTTATACTTAAAAATCGAACCGAACCGACAACCAGAAATTCTAAAACCGAACCGAACCGAAAATTATCGGTTCGGTCGGTTTTTTCGGTTCGGTCGGTTCGTTGCTCAGCCCTAATATCAATCTATATATATAATAACGAAATCAGTAACCTCATATTTTTATTCTTTTAATTATTCCATTTATCAAAATCTATGATTATAATTTAAATAATTGTTTATAATTAATTTTTTTATTATATATATAGTTAATTATTTTCCTTATATATTTAACCGTTACATTAATCAATAAATGTGCATTTATAAGAGATACATGAAAATTTGAAAAGTCTATATCTTATAGATATAGTAGCTTCAAAGCATAAATTAATTTTAAATAAAATTTATTTGAGAAACTTTTAGAATACTTACAATATATATATATAGAGCATTGGATTTTCATATTCTAAAAGAATGTTTTTTTTTATTACACAATTATGAGTTTTTCTACAAATATTCTATTTCCATCAATGCTTCAATCTTCTTTTGTCAATTCTTCCGGCCATCAATCGCCGATGTCGGATGTTCTATTCCTCATTTCTCATCCACCCTAAATATTTATTTCCATCTACCCTTCTCATCCACTCTCAATTCAACTAATTCAATTTTTCACAAAAAAAAAAAAAATGAATCATTTATCCACGCCATTGGGTGAGTAAACTTATTCTAATATTTATCTTATTAGACTTAGGGGTATATTATGGTATAATCATATGTTGCCTATCAATATTTCTCATAATAATATTGTAATATCATAGTATATTGTTGGTAGAAAAGAGACATGTTATTCTTTAACTTTTTTCCTATGCATTTACTCTATGTTATCATATTTCTGACACAAAGGCTATTTATGTGGTTTATTGATGATCTCAGTATCTCGGTTGCAAGCATCAAGTTCATGGGTAAATGATATGTAATTTATAAGTATCTTGGAAGTCATTGATCTCCCACATCCAATAAAATATGTGATGCTCGATGAGCCATGTACGTATAGTAGTGCAATATTATTTTTTGTAATATAATTCTTCTTACATATATCACAACAGATTTCACCTTTTTATTTAAATTTATTTATTTATTTATCTTTATTATTTGTAAAAATAATTTTGTTATTGAGATTGAAAAAATAAATGAATTTGATAAAAGACAACAATTATTTTGTGGGTTGCAAATAGAGCTGGCAAAATGGGCGGGTCGGCCGGGTCGGGCTAGGCCGACCCGCTGGGCTTATGAGACCAGCTCGGCCCGGAATTCGATCGGGCTGCAATTTTACAAGCCCAGCCCAGCCCAGCCTCATTCGGGCCATCGGACGGTCGGGCCAAACCCGCCCAATGATCTTTTTATTTTATTATTAAATTTTATTTTTATTTTTATAAAAAAGTAAACTGATTTTATGATTCAAATGATAACTATAAACAAAATAAAAAGCACTACAATCAACATAAGCCAATTTGATTACAAATTTGAACGTCATTATTCATATCATCACATTTGAAGCAAATCAGAAGCAAAATGAAATGTCTAGTACAAAATACAAAATTAATAAATAAAAGCAAGTCAGAGCTTTGATATAGATTCATACTTCATGCGCAGCTATCAAAATTGAAGCTTATATATCAAGCTTTTTAACTCATGATTTTAGGAATGTTATGCTAAACTGGAAAGTAATAATAATAATAATAAATAAATGAACAACAAAAAACCAATGAACAACATTAAGTATTCCCAACAAAAAAAAAATTGAATTTCAGTTTTGATTTTACAGAATTGAATTAAATTAATCGAACTACTAAATGATTTTACGGAAAAAAACAGATAGAATTAATAAATTAACATATTAAAAAAATTGATCGGTCAGGTTTTTTAGCCCGAAAACCCCGGGCTTTTTAGCCCCAAAGCCCGATCAGCCCGGCGGGCGGACTGGGCGGGCTTTTTAGGCCCGGGTTTTTTCGGGCCTCTTTTTTTTATAAAGCCCAGCCCAACCCTAAATACGGGCGGGCCGGGCTGGCCCGTCGGGCCGGGTTGATTTTGCCAGCTCTAGTTGCAAGTGATTTTTTGTTGTTGCCTATTTTTACTTCTTTTTTGTTTTTTTTAATCAATAATTCTCATTTTTATTTTTTACATAAAAGAAATGAATTTGGTTTTGGGTGTTTTATTGTAATGTTTAAAATGAAAATATTACTCCACATAATCACTGATAAAAACAGATTAAAATGTATAATACCATATCTATTATTTCAATTAAACTAATCGGTTTTGTGATATTTTAATTTAGAAGGACTGTAAAAAATTATTCCAATAAAAGAAAAAACTAAAGTTTTAAATAGATTACTTGTATAAAATTATAAATGATTACCTTCACCACCGCCCCCATGACTATGACGAAATGATGGGTGCCTCCACCGCCGTCCAGTAGGGTTCCCCCTGAACTTTTCGCCGGTCGGCGCTTGGCTTTCTCCAGCCGGCGTTCTCTCTTCTCCCATGGCTTCGCTCAGACTCCCGCAAATTTCTAATAACTTTGCTCGATGCCCTAGCCCTAGTGCTGCGGCAGACACGTCTCTCATTAATCCGCAACCTACTTCTCACGGCCTCTCCTTGTTTGCGGTTAAAGACCTTTTCCCGGAAGCCTTGATTTTGGGGCAGAAACAACAAGTTGCTGCTGTATCGGTTTTGGATAGCGGCGCCGCCGCTGATTCGTCCGAGGTTACCCTTGCCTCGGATCTTCTTTTTCCAGAAATTAGGGTTCCACAAATCTCGGAAGCAAAGACTAGGGTTCGGGCACAACAGCCGCCTCTTGCTTCTAACCCTACTTTGCGGTCTTCTTTCGCCAGTGCGGTTAAAAACCAATCGGAACGGCCCCCTGATTTACCTGCACATGATTTTGATGTCCTTAAGCCGACGATCGTCGATGATAAACCGGTGCTCGTTCTCTCACCAGCATTCCACCAAAGACAGGCAAAATCTTTCACTCAGGCTCTTCACGCTCGTCTTTTCCTTCGTAAGGGTGACATCCCTAGATTCGCGCACGATCTGCACAAAGAGCTCTCCGGCTTGTGGAACACGACTCACCCATGGCAAGTTATACCACTGGGAAAAGGGTTTTTCTCCCTAAAGTTCACGTCAGCGGCGGATTTCAATGCTGCAAAAGCCTATCCTTCTTTGCGGCTTCGGCAAGGCATATTACGCACCCAGGCTTGGGTGCCTTTTTTCGATCCTTACGAAGCTTCTTCTTCCACTGCTCAGGTTTGGATTCGAATTTTCCGTTTGCCTCATGAATTATGGCACCCTGAAGTTATCTCCGGGATTGCTCGACATGTTGGAGATCCGATCAATGTGGACGGACAATCTGCTGCTGCGTTTGTGGGGCATTTCGCTAGAGCTTTGGTCGAAATTGATGTTTCTAATCCGGTGCCTAACTCTCTCGATGTTACTTGCGGAGATAAATGTTTTACTGTCGAATTTGGGTACGAGAATCTGCCCTATTTTTTGCACGGTTTGTAAAGTTCTTGGTCATGCTTCTACTGTTTTTCAGAAGGTGAACTCCGTTGCTGTGGATAAGCCAACTTCTACGACAACAGCGGTGGATGAATTCACTGTTGTGCAGGGCCCGGGAAAAATTCCAAACTGGCGCCCGATACCAAAGATTCTCAATCAGGATAATTCTTTTGGTTCCCTCGCCGAGGATGGCACAACGGACTCCATTCCCCATGACAAAGAATCTGACCACCTGGAGCACACTACTAATGGGAAGGAGCTAGTCTCTGTTCAATCTTCTAGCGGGCAGCTCACTTCAAGCGAGCAGCTCACTATGGAGGTTGATACTTCTCTCTCACAAAGGCCCTCTATGTCGGATACTACTGTGAGCAATCTAGATCTGGCTTTGGTTGTGACGCCAGCTAAGACGACGATGGAGGATCCCCCCATTCCTCGAGGCCGAGGGCGACCAAAGGGGGCCACTAAGAAGGGAAAGGTTTATGACTCCTCTATAAAGCATCGACTCCGGCGTATCATCAAGAATGGCATGTCTTCGGATTTCCAAAAAGCAGCAGGCGGTGCTGCTGGGGCAGTTTTACAGAGGGCTGTTCTTGATGCTTCACCGGTGGAGTTCTTGAATAAAGTGCAGCATGCTCAGTCTAGAGGGGCGACTCTGCAAAACTTTGTGATACACTCCTCTTCAGACGCAACCCGAGCTATGTCGGCAGTGGTCTCTACAAAAAAGAAAAAATGGGGAGATATGCTGGACGACGAAGAGGTGGATGACGATGATGTTGGGGACGACGAAGCTTATTTAGATTTCTCCTCATAGTTCCTGATCTTGTTCACCTGTGGTCCTTTGCGGGTTTTCTGTGGTTTTTGTTTTGCTTTTTACGTTCCTTTTTGACACGGCCCTCTGTTAGCGTCTGTGCTTTCAGGGGTTTTTTCTCTCTTTTTTCTTTTTTTAATAAAATTTCTATTTCAGCAGTATAAAATTATAAATTTCTTTTTATCTTTGATTTACAATATGTTTATAAAGGAGGGAAGTTTATATGAAGTTTAAGGAAAGAAGAGGGAGATTGTATAAAACTATGGATTATTTCAGGCCTATAACATAATTTATAAATTTGTTTGTTGTAAAACTACTAACTCTACAACATTTAATTGATTTTTCTATTAGAACATTTTATCCATAGGCTACCTCCAAAATGAATATTGGCGCATAGGGTGTGCTTCTAGAGAGAACTACATTATTTGTGAGAACGTGAGAGTCATCAAATCTAATGCATCCACTGTAAAAATTAATGCATTCGTTGTTAAAATTAATGCACTAAAAAAAACTGTTCCCTTCAGGATTCGAACCTAAGATCTGCATTCATCCAACAAGATGATGCATCCACCGTAGATCTTGATGATCGAATGGCTGAAAATGGTTATCCGTTCTTCTTTTATTTAGTGGTTCTTTCTTAACCTCTCCCTTGGCGCATATATTTATATTTAAATATGTAAAAAATAACATGCACGGGTAGGAAAAAGTTACCTTTTTGCTTGGAACTTATGTAAAATAAGTTCACCGTGAATTCGCTATGAAATATTATCGATTCATTGCGAAAAAATAATTAAATAAAAAATATTTTTTTTCATTACCTATAAGATTTGAACACTAGACTATACATTCACCCACTAAAAATATGAATCCACATTTTCAAACGTGGTTAGATATTGTGTAAAACATGAGCTATTTTCACTATATACATATAAATTATATTGAATTTTTTCACCTATTATTTAATTTATTTCAAAACTAAAAGTCTAAGCATTAATTGTAAACATGTTAAAGACATGGATTAGATTTCAAGTATGTATGTATCTGTCTAAATTTATTAAACTCTAATGAACTGAACTTTTGTGAAATGTAAAACATATTTGTTGGGAACTTAATGAAATATCATAATCCTAGTTTTGATGATACCAAAATCAAAAGGTTTCACTTGTAATTGACTAGAACTGTTCGAACTCAAGTGTTAGAGTTCTTTTTCTAGTTTAGTTGTTGTTCTGAAGACTGAAGACTGAAGATACCGACTGATGTAACGATTAAGGCAAAGTCAAATATTGATATTTGACTTATCAGTCGAAGGATCAGTTTCGACTGATTACTTAATGCACGCCACGTAAATTCAGCGGACTGATACTAAAGTCAAGCATCAGTTAAACATTCTTCCTAGGACTGAATCTCCTATGTTCAAAGGAAGCCACGCACTCCAGAAGTACAACCGCATTAAATGCAGAGATCTCATGATCGTCCTTTCTCTGCAGAGGCCATTCCTTTTGGTGATTACCTTTTCAGAGATGTCCCATCTCCTGCTCTTCAAAGTAGCAGTTTTCACCAAACAATGAACCTCGAAGATTGAAGTCTTAGCCCAAGTTCAAATTACTCTCCAACGGAAGAAATCTTGAAGACCATCTCCGCCAACGGATCTATTCAAGACGTCTCCTATAAATTGTGCTCGAGGATCACTTCAATCTTCACCGATTCAACAACATAAGCTGAAACGCTGTCGAATTCGTTACTCAGCAAAACCAAGCCTCCCCAAAGTTTGAATCTAAGAAGAGAATTACAAAGCCAAAAATCAATCACTGCTGATTACATATATTCTCTTAGAACTTAGGCAAATATTGTATATCCAAAACCTAGGTAAAACTGACTGCAAAGAACTTGTTCTTTGTGGTTTAGTTGGCAAGTTTTCAAACCTCTTTTTAACGAACCGAATTGAGAGTTTGTGTCGAAAAAGAGTTCAGACCAGTGTTCTGTCTCCGTGAGATCTTAGTACCCAGTGTGCGCTAGGAGTGAGAAATACAACCCAGTATGTTGGTACTGAAGATAGGCTCTTCAGTTGTCTCGGTTTGTTGTACACCCGCAAGCACACGTTCAGGTTTGTTGTGCACCCGTAAGAACACGCATCGGTTTGCTGTGCACCCGTAAGCATATGCCCAATGAAGTTATTGGTCTGATCAACCGACCGTGGATGTAGGAAGTGTTTTCTGAACCACGTAAAAATCTCTATGTTATTTACAGCTTTCAGTAGTTACCTTCTTACTTGTGCTTTTGCTTTTCTAAACTGAAAACTGATTAATTACAAAGAGAAACTTAACTGCTGACAACGTGATTAAAATCACAGGCTATTTCGAAACATAAGTTTTCTGTTGCGTATGTTATTAGTCTAACTGATCTATCTTCTGATAGTCAGTAAGATTCATAACATCTCTCTGTTTATCAAACTCGACTGAAACCTTACGTGTATCAGTTAAAATCTTTGACTTAACTGATAGCTCTTTACTGAAGAGTATTCAGTATCAGTCGTCAACCTTGTTTTGACAAAACTCTTTTTAGTAAAAAGGTTGACTCAGTTTGTATTTAATGTTTCATTTTGAAAAATAGCCTATAGGTGTATTCCCCCCATACACTTATTCGAGACCCTCCGGACCTAACAATTATCACACTACGATCCACCAATAAATTATGTAAAACATCTCGTATACAAGGCAAAAAAGCTCGGATAGTAGGGCAAACTATATTGTACCTTTATGATCTGTTCTCGTTGATCGTTGTTGCAATTGATCATGTGATCTACATTTTAATTAAATCTGACGCCGCTTCGTGCCAACATGGATGACAAAGTGTAAAAGTTTTTCTTCCATGAGCCAATCTTCGTGTTGATGTGAGGCATGACCTTTAAATCTAAATTTGTCCCATGGAATTCTTTCCTAATGGCTTCCTCTAATTTCCCAAGAAATCATGCCCAGAATCCGTTATCTGATTTCCAACCATCGACAACCAACTCTTTCAATGCCGTCACCAAAACAACCTCCTCCTTTAATGACCATGAACGTCATGTTTCATCAGTCTTGTTCGCTCGGTTGCGACAAACCTCACTACTCCCAGAATCATTACCTTGCATATATTTTAAACAACAAATGAATACCAAGACCACAAATCAAGAGCGCTTGTAAAACACATTGACAAGCATCTACTTATAATCTGAAACACTTCTCAAACCTTAACCACAGAACATGCGAGTATCAAACAAATAAGTTGTCTTTTCTACATTGCACATAAATATAAATGAATCATCTGAACATATATACTAATCTAAATTCCCAGCAACAACACATTATAAAAAGGCAATAATAAAATTATAGGTTCACAGAGCAAATGAAATCTCACATTGAGCACCGCAGTTGAATCACAATAAAAATGTTCTACGATCGAATACTAGATCGAGCACAAAGCGTAACAATGACACAATGGCATATTCCCCATTTTAGAGGCACCTTTCGAAAATTTACAATAAGTTGAGTCACATAAACAAACCTTAATTGTAGTTGCGCTGGTGTTAGAGGTAGCTTACCCAACTGAGATGAATCCATGACGGCAAGGCACAACTGAGATTCTCGACGAACGGCGCACCGATACCGATGATTATGCCATCAACTCAACCTAAACCAATTTTGAAAATATTCGTTATAGAAGACTTCTCATTTGCGCATATAAACACTTTCAAACTCCCTAAGGGCACATATGGAATTATTAAAATTTGATAAGGGTATTAATGTCATTTTATTTTTAAACGAACCAGTTATAATTGCCTACCAAACAGCTGATTGTGTAACTTATCTACCAAACACACATCTTGTTTAGATAATCAACGCTAGCTTTAGTAATAATGGGTCCTTTGACTTGTTTCAATCAAGCCTTAACCCAACATTGCTACCAAACTAGCACTAAATAAATTAAAGTGAGTCGGATCTTGAAGCAGACTCTTCAACTTGTAAACCAAACATATGAAGTGTTAGGTCCGGGGGGGTCTCGAATAGGTGTATGGGGGGGGGGGAATACACCTATAGGCTATTTTTGATCTATCTACCAACCTCAATCAGAGGGATCTCAGTCAGAGATAGAAAAGAAACTTTACAAGCAAACCAGACACCTGTTTAATCGAAATTAGTTTTGACCAACAGGGTTGACGACTGATACTGAAAGCTCTTCAGTAAAGAGTTATCAGTTAAGTCACAAGAACTTAACTGATCCACGTAAGGGCTTCAGTCGTGTTTGCAAAGATAGAGATGATATCACTCTTCCTTACTATCAGAGGATAGTTCAGTCAGATTGATATCACACGCAGCGGAAATTAAACTTAGTTTCGAATAGCCTCGGTGGAGCAGATAGTTGGATTAGGGTTTCTCTAGCAGTTAGTCAGTGTTCAGTTTTATCAGAGAAATAGCACAGTAAAGAATGTAAAACTGAAAGCTGTAAATAACACAGAGACTTTTACGTGGTTCGGAAAAACTCTTTCCTACATCCACGGCTGGTTGATCAGACCAACAATCCACTCCGCAAGTGCTTGCCTGGTGCACTGCATACCGTAAACTGAAGATAAACTCTCTTCAGTACCTACACACCTCGCGTAGGGTTTCCCTACCTACACACCTCGTATAGGATTTCAGCACCTACACAACTCGCGTAGGATTTCCCTGCTAAGCACACCTCGTGCTCAGACTTCCCTTTCAGAGTTCAGAGTACCTTCCTGAATCTCCGAATCACTCAAACACTCTTATGGGGGAGAGGTTTAAACGAGTGTCAACTATACTTACAAAGAACAAGTTCTTTGAAGCAAGTTTGACCTTTTGGCTTCTGGGTACACAGAATATATGCCTAGGGTCTAAGAGAATGTATGTAATCAGCAGTGACTGATTTTGGCTTTGGAATTCTCTTCTTCGATTCAAGCTTTGAGCGTTTAAGCTTTTCGGCTGAGTAGCTATTTCGGCAGAGCTTCAGCTTATGTTGTTGAATCGGTGAAGATTGAAGTGATCCTCGAGCGCTATTTGTAGGAGAACTCTTGAATAGATCCGTTGGCGTAAATCGTCCTCAAGATTTCTTCCGTTGGAGAGCAATTCGAATTTGGGCTGAGGCTTCAATCTTCGAGGTTCCTTGTCTGTGTGGAAACGGCTCTCTTTGAAGGACAGGAGATGTGACATCTCTGAAAAGTAACCACCAGATAGGAATGACCTCTGCAGAGATAAGATATGGAGATATCTCTGCATTTAATGCGGCTGTACTTGAGCGTACGTGGCTTCCTCTGAACGTTGGAAGATCAGTCCTAGGAGGAATGTTCAACTGATACTTGACTTTAGTATCAGTCTATGGCGCGCATTAAATAATCAGTCTTCAACTGATACTTCAGTTGGTAACTCCAGTCTTCAGTCTTCAGTCTTCATTCTTCAGTCTTCAGTCTTTGACACCGCAACTAAACTAGAAACGAACTCTAACACTTGAGTTCAAAACGATTCTAGTCTATTACATTTAAGTCCTATGAATTTTGGTATCATCAAAACAAGGGTTAGGATATTCCACAAGGTTCCCAACAATTTCCCCCTTTTTGATGATGCCAAAACCACACAGCAGTTCTAGACACTAAAAAGACTGAGCTCTCAGTACAAGTTCTAGACGAGGGGTGAAAACAGTTCCCCCTTAACAATAGAACCTAAACAACTTATACTTAGAGCAAGAACGAAAACAGTTCTAAACACAGAACATTAAAGAAGACAGAAAAACCATAAATCAGAGCCTGGACAAAGAGTCATTGTCTTCAGGGTGAGATCAATAAGAAGTTGTTTTTTTTATATATAAACAAGAGACTGATAAAGTATCAGTCTAAGATTACATCTTGGAAAAAAAATTACAGAATATTGCCATCTTGCTTAAGGTACTTGATTGTAGAGTTTGAATACTATTTCCCATACTTTTTTGGCTTCTTTAGAGTCTGGATGGAAGTTCCAGATTCTGCAGACGGTTCTGACTTCTTTCTTGATCTTCTCTCTGTCAACACCATTCCTGAACCTTGGTGGAGCTGCTACTTTCTTCTGAGGGTCAGGTATGCTTTGTCCATAAGCCTTATGAGCTTCCAGCATTTGATGAACAGGTTCTTGTTTTTGTAAATGCATCAGGAAGTACTTCCAGGCTTCATTCCTGCGCTCCTTTTCGCCTTGAATATTCGCAAACACCATCCATTTGGTGTAGCGTTCCTTGAGTTGTTCCCACCAGTCATTCAGCTTTGATGGTATCCATTTATCTGGTCGCTCAAACTTTTCCAGATGTGATACAATCAGTCCACTCTTGAGATAATGCTCAAGCTTTTGACTTTCCTTCAGAGTAGAGATGAATTCGACAGTTTTCTTCTTCTTCAGTTCTGATTCACTTGAAGAGCTTTCTCTGCCTCTTTTTCTGCTAGCTTCAACTGAGGCAAAAGTGGGGGCAACTCTTGCTGTGATTTCCTCGGCCCTATTTTCCATCCTGTTGAAAACAGCGGGAAGCATGTCCGCTTCTTTTTGCATACGTCTTAATATATCCTCTTCCCCCTTTTTGGCATCAGCTGGAGGAAGTCGGCTTTGTAGCTCTTGAAGATCAGTGAGCATCTTCTGAATGAGGGCGGTGTCAGGAGATTCTTTGGTTTGTTGAAGTTCCCTTTCCACCTTTGCAAGTCGTTCCATTATAGGTTGTACCGTCGTTGCAACGAGTTCCTGGACCTCGGTTCTTGGCATGAACGTCTTGAGGAACTCAAGTTCCATTTTCTCGAGCTGTGTAGTTAGACGTATATAGTGTGTTTTCCTTTCAATCTCTGCTTCGAGAAAGAGAGTGTAGAGTTCCTCGTGCCCCTTCTGAACTTTGGGGAAGCCAACTTTTGTATCAATCATCTCAAGTTTGTAATTGAGCAGAGAATTTTTCTGTGCCTTTATCTTCAGCTGGATCTCATTGAATAACCCGGCATGATGGATCATGTCAGCGGTTGCCTGTTCTCCGACTTCTTTGAGCTTTTTCACAAACTTTTCACCATAGATGTGCTGTCGTTCGAGCTCGTGCTTAAGCGAGTCGATTTCAAGCCGTTGATCAGCAAGCTGGTTCAGCAGTACATCCATCGGTCTTTCTTCATCATCAGCGATCCTCAATAGATGTCTGCATGGCCGATTTTGTTTCCAGAGGGTAAGGCGCACATCAGTTTCTTCATCTGAATCAAATAGAACAGGTCCTTCTGGGCGAGGAAGCTCGACGTGTTCTATTGGAGTATCTGATTCGTCAGGAAGGTTCTGCTCTTGCTGACGCTCTTCATCGGTCTTGGATGTGGAGGCCTCAGCTTGATTGGATGCGGCAGGGCAATCTGATCTTTCTTCAATAGATTGCGGAATTTCTTGTTCTTGACTGATGTTTTGACCTTCAGGTGGAATTGCCTCATCAGCGTTGAAGGGTGTTGATGAAATCGGCAGAGACTTCAAGATGTCGTCAACTCTTTCTGGATCAGCATTGTTTGCTGATTTCTCCTCTTCTACTGGAGAAGGAACATCAACTGCAGTGATGCTCGTCAGGTCCGTTTCAGCAGTCAATGTCAAATGAGTGGATGGTAGCTCTGGTTGACTGATTGAGTCAGTCATTGGTTGATCATTAAAGACAGATTCAACAGCAGCTTCCTCCGGTTGTGAATTTTCATTAATAGGAGAGATGTGAGCTTCAATTACTTCCTCTATGACGAGAGGCTCATCCAACACCTTTGATGTTCCGGCATCGTCGTTTGGTGGCAGAAGGACTCTGAATTGTTTGGACGAGTTCAAGTAATTCATGGCAAAACTGTCAAAGTCATGAATTACGTCCCAAACATATTCAATTTGAAAGAGACTGATCAGTGTAGCCTCTTCCATCTCAAATGAGTCTTCAGCTTCAGGGCAGCAGAGACTTTTGATCTTTGGACATGGTGCAGTCTTCAGAAGAGTATACGTGAGAAGTCTATGAAGATCCCGGTAGACTTCTAGAGACGTATCAACATCACCAATTAAGCGTCGTAGGCGATCGGTGGCAATTTGTTGAATTTCATACTGTAGTTCAACAGCCTCTTGAGTACCTTTGAAGATGAAGGTGGAGGCTGGTTCTGGTGTAGTTACCATAACTGCTTTCCCTTTTGATCTTGGAGAGTATTTCCAAGGCATCTCAGTTGGTATAAATGGTTTCTTTGGGAGGATTGTACGAACACGTCGTGGCACATTTGTGCGAGGATTTAAATGAGGTGAATCAGGGGCTTCAGAATCAGAGGATGGAGGAGAAGAGATGTCGATTACCTTTGTCTTCGAGGAAGGTTTGGTATCTCTTCTGGCCATTTTGAAGAGACGTAGGCTGTCTGTGAATTTGATCATCTTAGGCCATTGCACATACTTGTGCGTCTTTGTCCCCTCGATGATGATCTGGGATACTCTGTTCCCCTGTCGGACCATCGTTGCCGGTCGTGTGTTGTGGGCTTCATTATAAAGAAGATTCAGGTAAGCTTCTTCCCAGTTGAAGCACTCCTTCTTCATAAGAGCAGCCATGACATTCTTCTGCGGTTGTGAGGCTTTGTCTGGAGTTCCTGTAGCACCTATCCAGCACTTCTGGATAATTTTGCCCAACGTGGCAAATTCTGGATGAAGATGAGATAGAGTGATCTGACTCTTTGTTGATTCAGATTTATCCTTCAGTGCAGACTTGAGGGTTTCATTTGCTTCATCATCAGTCAGTGAAGAGAGTAGAAGACCGTTGTTTGGGAGATTGAACAATTCCCTGACAATTTCAGAGACGTTGAGAGTCTCTTCAAAGCATTTTGCTCCATCGATGATGCTGACCTTTGAGATTAGTACTCCAGACTTGATGAATTTGAGATTTTTGTAGAATTCTCTGACAGCTTCATCGAGTAAGTAATTTGGTTCACTTGTGACAAACTTCTTCCAACCATTCTGGCGAAGTATTTCAGAGACCTTCGAAAAATCCGGCTTCTTTTCAAATGATTCCTCATGCACTGTCTGTTCATATCTGACTTCTTTCTTCATTGAAGCTTCCTTCTCGTTGTCAGTCTTCTTCATGTTAGTATTGACCATCTTGAATAGAATATCTGTGAAGAGAAATTTTGCAGAAAGCGATCTCACAGTAGATTGCTGTGGATTTAGAAAGTTAGAGAGAAAGAGCAAAAGTGATGGAGAAGGTGGAATAGCAGTAGTAATGGAGAAAGTGTGATCGTGGGAGATGAACAGTTTCCTAGGGTAATCGAAAAGACGTGGGCGCGGTTTGAAATAAGCGCGCTAAACCAATTATAATAAATTTTGACTTCCGTAGTAAATGTCTGACAATAAAATGCCTAGAAAAATGAGATATTCACTGATATAGAGTATTTGTCATAATAACTTGCCGTAAATAGGCGGCGAATAGTGCCTGCAATGATTTGAAAAGATATGCATAATAGAAGATTTTGGAAATTGAGAGACTAAAGAAGAGCGCAATTTCACCAGTTAACCAAAATCACACCTAGACCCTATTATTACTAAGTCCAAGTAAATGATACGAACAAGTTCCCAACAAGGATAAGCATAGTAAGGACAACGGTCAAGTACAGAGAGAGCTTGATCAGTGTTCCCCCTAAATAAGATAACTAAAACTCATTGAGTGTAAAATTGGCAAAGAACGAAAACTGGATAAGCATGATTCATTATGAACAACATACAAATCAATATGAACCAAGAATGCAGAAGATACCAACAAGGAAGGACTAGCTAAGACAAACTAAGAACATCATATACAAAGTAATGAGTTTCTGTTTAGATGACATTCCTTGTTCATTCCTAGTCCTTAGTTGATGCGGAGTTGTTTGCTTGGCTTCCTTGGAGGACTTCTTTTTGGTTCTTCAGTCAGCTTCCCTTTTTCTTTCCTGTCCTTTTCTCGTGTGTCCTTGTCATCGGGCGCGAGGACATTGCTGACTTTGTCCTGGATGTCCAGTTGTTATTCCAGAATCGCGATTTTGACTCTTAGCTCATATGAAACTTCTTCTTGAATGAGCATCCTTTCTTCTAGCATCTGGACTCTTTCATCAGTGGTAGTTTCAGTAGGCTCTTGTTCTTCAGCTTGCTTTTCTTCTTCTGTTGCTTTGGCTGAAGTCGACTTATGAGGAGGAATTTCGATGGACTTCAAGGTTCTCATCATTGTCTTTTTTGAGAAGACCTCTTGAAGTTAGGTACAGTCTGAAGTTGGGTGCCCAGTCGTGGATGCCATCCCAAACATTTGTGACTCCGAACTTATCAAGAATGCTGTTCTCCAAAGCTTCTATCTCACCCTCAGTGAGGATTTCATCAATCTCTTTGTATTGTGATTTGGGTAGGGTTTTGAGGAAGATGTAGAAGAAATAACTGACGAGTGCATGAAACTCTTCTGGATTCAGTGAGGCTAAAACTGTGGGAAAAAAGGGTTGTGACACAGTGTTCGGACAGTTGTGTCACGAAGCTTTTGAGAAGAGCCTTTTGATTGACAAATATTAAGGATGAGGATGCAGCATTGTCGTTAGTGACTTCATTAAACTTTGCCTTCTTGTTGAACCCTTCAAGACAGTAATGGAAGAAACCTCTAAGAGGAATTTCTTCAGATTCTATTTTTCTGTCAAAAGTTGCTCGAATCTCCTCTGATGGTTGTTTTTCTTCATTTGCTGGAGTGACAGATGGAGTCTGTTGTTGAGGAGTTTCTGTGCTCGGCATTGGAACCTTTTCTGAAGATTTTGGAGCATCTTCTTCAGGTTTCTCATTGTGGGATTTCTGAGGGGTGTCCAATGAGATCTTGACTGGAGATGACACGCTTTCGAACTTTCTTTTGGTTGATCTTCGAGTCTTGTATCGTGGCTCGGAAGAAGGGAAAGGAATTTCAGTCGAGATGCTGAAATTTCCTTTGAGTGACCTTTTCTGTTTTTCAAACAGATTGATGGTGGAAGACACTTGAGTAGTGTTCTTCCAGAAGCAAGTAGTCCCCTTAGCACTATGGAGGATGAGTGCTGAGACTCTTGTTCCTTGACGCAGATGTCTGGTGGAGTAAGACTCTTTCTTTTCTTCAGCGAGGATCTGAATGTAGGCCTTTTCCCAGTTGAATGGGCCTTTCTGCATTAGGGCGATCAACACAAGTTTGTGTGGTCTTGAAAGGTGACCATGGGATCCAAGAGTGCCAAACCAGCATCTCTTGATCATCTTCGCAATGGGTCTGAGATGAGTATGAATTCTTGAAATGCTCAGTACATTTGTGATGACGCGATCGGCAGTTGCATTGTTTGTCAGTGCTTCCCTCATGTGCTCAGTGGCTTCTTCGTCGTTGAAGAATGGGGCTGGTCCATCAGTTGGGAGTTTGAACATATCTCTTACTGCTTCAGATATGTTGATGGCCATCTTGGTTGATTCTGAGAAATCTTCACTTGTATACACAGAAATCTCTGTTGTGAGTTCACCAGTCGATTCATCGGTCTTGATGTTGTCGTAGAACTCTTGGATGATCGTTTTGTCGAGAAGGAAACTTGGTGAGCATTGGACGAACTTCATCCATCCATGTCGTCCTAAGATCTCATCGATCTTTTTGAAATCAACAAACTGTTGGAGTGATTCCAGTGTTGCTACAGATTCGTAACACACAACTTGTTGTGATGCTGATTTTCCCATATGGATTTTCTGAGAGGTTTTCTGTAAAAGTCTAGAAGATAGATTCTCACAGAGAAGGAACTGTGGATTCTTGCTGTTAGTCTTGCAGAAAAAGGCACACTCAACAATTTTGCACACAAAGATTTCTCTGAGATTGAGTAAATCTTTGGTTGAAGATGAAACGTTTTTGAAGAAGGTGTGAGAGGACGTGCAAAAGGCGGTTTCAATAAACGTTTGAAATCCGTGCAAATGGAATCGTGCCACGTGGATCACTCCGCTTGTTAGTAAAAAAGGCGGGTTCGTGTGATCGTGTGACAACCGTTCTAAACGCAAGTGTGCACGTGCCACAAAAAAAAATTGTGGAGAAAGACACTTAGACACGTCAAATTTAAGCACAATACAGCCAAGAGTGTTTAAGGGAAGTAGTCATATATACAAATAAAAAGTTGAGGGAGGCTTACACAGTGATAGACACAAGTTTTGTTATTTATTGAAGTGTAAGTTCCCCCTGAGTTTTAAGACTGATTCTCCTTGGATATTGAGTCCGTTGGCTGTTGTTGCACGCTTCTTTCTCGTTCCATCTTTCTTCTGTGCAGTAGTGATTCCTCACGAATCACTCTTTCAAAAACTTCTGACTTCGCTTTGAATTCTGTCTCTGTTTCCTTGAGACGTTGAAGAAGTTCTTGTTTCTGAGACTGAAGAAGTTTCAGTCTGTTGATCAGTCTGTGCTCCTGTACATGCTTCGTCTTCATCTGAAACGAAGTGGAGCCTGACGATCCTTTGAACATCCTGCACACGATCAATCTCTTTGAGGATTTGTCTGTGCTCCCTAAGGAGATCTTCAAATCTCGATCTTAGGTGTTGATACTCTAGTCGCATTTGATCATATCTTCTTGAATCTTCTGGTTGTGAGTGAGTTGGACTAATGTTCTCTTCTGAAAAGATGAATCTTTCTTCTTCATCGGAGTCCAATGATCCTAACTCAAATCCGCTGATTCCTTGAAAATATGTATGAACATAATCGCTGGAGGAATCCTTCTTGTTCCTGTACATGGTTAGAGAAGGCGGGAGAAGCACACTGGAAACAAGAAAAAGACACAACCAAGCAGATACAAGAGAAATCTCGAGAAGAAATTTTTGATCAAAAACAACGTCACCCCCAAGAGGATCTAGTTCAAGTAGGAACTAGTCAGATACAGATAGTTCTTGCGAACAACCTGCTCTGATACCAATTGTTAGGTCCGGGGGGTCTCAAATAGGTGTATGGGGGGGAGGGAATACACCTATAGGCTATTTTTGATCTATCTACCAACCTCAATCAGAGGGATCTCAGTCAGAGATAGAAAAGAAACTTTACAAGCAAACCAGACACATGTTTAACCAAAATTAGTTTTGACCAACAGGGTTGACGACTGATACTGAAAGCTCTTCAGTAAAGAGTTATCAGTTAAGTCACAAGAACTTAACTGATACACGTAAGGGCTTCAGTCGTGCTTGCAAAGATAGAGATGATATCACTCTTCCTTACTATCAGAGGATAGTTCAGTCAGATTAATATCACACGCAGCGGAAATTAAACTTAGTTTCGAATAGCCTCGGTGGAGCAGATAGTTGGATTAGGGTTTCTCTAGCAGTTAGTCAGTGTTCAGTTTTATCAGAGAAATAGCACAGTAAAGAATGTAAAACTGAAAGCTGTAAATAACACAGAGACTTTTACGTGGTTCGGAAAAACTCTTTCCTACATCCACGGCTGGTTGATCAGACCAACAATCCACTCCGCAAGTGCTTGCCTGGTGCACTGCATACCGTAAACTGAAGATAAACTCTCTTCAGTACCTACACACCTCGCGTAGGGTTTCCCTACCTACACACCTCGTATAGGATTTCAGCACCTACACAACTCGCGTAGGATTTCCCTGCTAAGCACACCTCGTGCTCAGACTTCCCTTTCAGAGTTCAGAGTACCTTCCTGAATCTCCGAATCACTCAAACACTCTTATGGGGGAGAGGTTTAAACGAGTGTCAACTATACTTACAAAGAACAAGTTCTTTGAAGCAAGTTTGACCTTTTGGCTTCTGGGTACACAGAATATATGCCTAGGGTCTAAGAGAATGTATGTAATCAGCAGTGACTGATTTTGGCTTTGGAATTCTCTTCTTCGATTCAAGCTTTGAGCGTTTAAGCTTTTCGGCTGAGTAGCTATTTCGGCAGAGCTTCAGCTTATGTTGTTGAATCGGTGAAGATTGAAGTGATCCTCGAGCGCTATTTGTAGGAGAACTCTTGAATAGATCCGTTGGCGTAAATCGTCCTCAAGATTTCTTCCGTTGGAGAGCAATTCGAATTTGGGCTGAGGCTTCAATCTTCGAGGTTCCTTGTCTGTGTGGAAACGGCTCTCTTTGAAGGACAGGAGATGTGACATCTCTGAAAAGTAACCACCAGATAGGAATGACCTCTGCAGAGATAAGATATGGAGATATCTCTGCATTTAATGCGGCTGTACTTGAGCGTACGTGGCTTCCTCTGAACGTTGGAAGATCAGTCCTAGGAGGAATGTTCAACTGATACTTGACTTTAGTATCAGTCTATGGCGCGCATTAAATAATCAGTCTTCAACTGATACTTCAGTTGGTAACTCCAGTCTTCAGTCTTCAGTCTTCATTCTTCAGTCTTCAGTCTTTGACACCGCAACTAAACTAGAAACGAACTCTAACACTTGAGTTCAAAACGATTCTAGTCTATTACATTTAAGTCCTATGAATTTTGGTATCATCAAAACAAGGGTTAGGATATTCCACAAGGTTCCCAACAATTTCCCCCTTTTTGATGATGCCAAAACCACACAGCAGTTCTAGACACTAAAAAGACTGAGCTCTCAGTACAAGTTCTAGACGAGGGGTGAAAACAGTTCCCCCTTAACAATAGAACCTAAACAACTTATACTTAGAGCAAGAACGAAAACAGTTCTAAACACAGAACATTAAAGAAGACAGAAAAACCATAAATCAGAGCCTGGACAAAGAGTCATTGTCTTCAGGGTGAGATCAATAAGAAGTTGTTTTTTTTTTATATAAACAAGAGACTGATAAAGTATCAGTCTAAGATTACATCTTGGAAAAAAAAATTACAGAATATTGCCATCTTGCTTAAGGTACTTGATTGTAGAGTTTGAATACTATTTCCCATACCTTTTTGGCTTCTTTAGAGTCTGGATGGAAGTTCCAGATTCTGCAGACGGTTCTGACTTCTTTCTTGATCTTCTCTCTGTCAACACCATTCCTGAACCTTGGTGGAGCTGCTACTTTCTTCTGAGGGTCAGGTATGCTTTGTCCATAAGCCTTATGAGCTTCCAGCATTTGATGAACAGGTTCTTGTTTTTGTAAATGCATCAGGAAGTACTTCCAGGCTTCATTCCTGCGCTCCTTTTCGCCTTGAATATTCGCAAACACCATCCATTTGGTGTAGCGTTCCTTGAGTTGTTCCCACCAGTCATTCAGCTTTGATGGTATCCATTTATCTGGTCGCTCAAACTTTTCCAGATGTGATACAATCAGTCCACTCTTGAGATAATGCTCAAGCTTTTGACTTTCCTTCAGAGTAGAGATGAATTCGACAGTTTTCTTCTTCTTCAGTTCTGATTCACTTGAAGAGCTTTCTCTGCCTCTTTTTCTGCTAGCTTCAACTGAGGCAAAAGTGGGGGCAACTCTTGCTGTGATTTCCTCGGCCCTATTTTCCATCCTGTTGAAAACAGCGGGAAGCATGTCCGCTTCTTTTTGCATACGTCTTAATATATCCTCTTCCCCCTTTTTGGCATCAGCTGGAGGAAGTCGGCTTTGTAGCTCTTGAAGATCAGTGAGCATCTTCTGAATGAGGGCGGTGTCAGGAGATTCTTTGGTTTGTTGAAGTTCCCTTTCCACCTTTGCAAGTCGTTCCATTATAGGTTGTACCGTCGTTGCAACGAGTTCCTGGACCTCGGTTCTTGGCATGAACGTCTTGAGGAACTCAAGTTCCATTTTCTCGAGCTGTGTAGTTAGACGTATATAGTGTGTTTTCCTTTCAATCTCTGCTTCGAGAAAGAGAGTGTAGAGTTCCTCGTGCCCCTTCTGAACTTTGGGGAAGCCAACTTTTGTATCAATCATCTCAAGTTTGTAATTGAGCAGAGAATTTTTCTGTGCCTTTATCTTCAGCTGGATCTCATTGAATAACCCGGCATGATGGATCATGTCAGCGGTTGCCTGTTCTCCGACTTCTTTGAGCTTTTTCACAAACTTTTCACCATAGATGTGCTGTCGTTCGAGCTCGTGCTTAAGCGAGTCGATTTCAAGCCGTTGATCAGCAAGCTGGTTCAGCAGTACATCCATCGGTCTTTCTTCATCATCAGCGATCCTCAATAGATGTCTGCATGGCCGATTTTGTTTCCAGAGGGTAAGGCGCACATCAGTTTCTTCATCTGAATCAAATAGAACAGGTCCTTCTGGGCGAGGAAGCTCGACGTGTTCTATTGGAGTATCTGATTCGTCAGGAAGGTTCTGCTCTTGCTGACGCTCTTCATCGGTCTTGGATGTGGAGGCCTCAGCTTGATTGGATGCGGCAGGGCAATCTGATCTTTCTTCAATAGATTGCGGAATTTCTTGTTCTTGACTGATGTTTTGACCTTCAGGTGGAATTGCCTCATCAGCGTTGAAGGGTGTTGATGAAATCGGCAGAGACTTCAAGATGTCGTCAACTCTTTCTGGATCAGCATTGTTTGCTGATTTCTCCTCTTCTACTGGAGAAGGAACATCAACTGCAGTGATGCTCGTCAGGTCCGTTTCAGCAGTCAATGTCAAATGAGTGGATGGTAGCTCTGGTTGACTGATTGAGTCAGTCATTGGTTGATCATTAAAGACAGATTCAACAGCAGCTTCCTCCGGTTGTGAATTTTCATTAATAGGAGAGATGTGAGCTTCAATTACTTCCTCTATGACGAGAGGCTCATCCAACACCTTTGATGTTCCGGCATCGTCGTTTGGTGGCAGAAGGACTCTGAATTGTTTGGACGAGTTCAAGTAATTCATGGCAAAACTGTCAAAGTCATGAATTACGTCCCAAACATATTCAATTTGAAAGAGACTGATCAGTGTAGCCTCTTCCATCTCAAATGAGTCTTCAGCTTCAGGGCAGCAGAGACTTTTGATCTTTGGACATGGTGCAGTCTTCAGAAGAGTATACGTGAGAAGTCTATGAAGATCCCGGTAGACTTCTAGAGACGTATCAACATCACCAATTAAGCGTCGTAGGCGATCGGTGGCAATTTGTTGAATTTCATACTGTAGTTCAACAGCCTCTTGAGTACCTTTGAAGATGAAGGTGGAGGCTGGTTCTGGTGTAGTTACCATAACTGCTTTCCCTTTTGATCTTGGAGAGTATTTCCAAGGCATCTCAGTTGGTATAAATGGTTTCTTTGGGAGGATTGTACGAACACGTCGTGGCACATTTGTGCGAGGATTTAAATGAGGTGAATCAGGGGCTTCAGAATCAGAGGATGGAGGAGAAGAGATGTCGATTACCTTTGTCTTCGAGGAAGGTTTGGTATCTCTTCTGGCCATTTTGAAGAGACGTAGGCTGTCTGTGAATTTGATCATCTTAGGCCATTGCACATACTTGTGCGTCTTTGTCCCCTCGATGATGATCTGGGATACTCTGTTCCCCTGTCGGACCATCGTTGCCGGTCGTGTGTTGTGGGCTTCATTATAAAGAAGATTCAGGTAAGCTTCTTCCCAGTTGAAGCACTCCTTCTTCATAAGAGCAGCCATGACATTCTTCTGCGGTTGTGAGGCTTTGTCTGGAGTTCCTGTAGCACCTATCCAGCACTTCTGGATAATTTTGCCCAACGTGGCAAATTCTGGATGAAGATGAGATAGAGTGATCTGACTCTTTGTTGATTCAGATTTATCCTTCAGTGCAGACTTGAGGGTTTCATTTGCTTCATCATCAGTCAGTGAAGAGAGTAGAAGACCGTTGTTTGGGAGATTGAACAATTCCCTGACAATTTCAGAGACGTTGAGAGTCTCTTCAAAGCATTTTGCTCCATCGATGATGCTGACCTTTGAGATTAGTACTCCAGACTTGATGAATTTGAGATTTTTGTAGAATTCTCTGACAGCTTCATCGAGTAAGTAATTTGGTTCACTTGTGACAAACTTCTTCCAACCATTCTGGCGAAGTATTTCAGAGACCTTCGAAAAATCCGGCTTCTTTTCAAATGATTCCTCATGCACTGTCTGTTCATATCTGACTTCTTTCTTCATTGAAGCTTCCTTCTCGTTGTCAGTCTTCTTCATGTTAGTATTGACCATCTTGAATAGAATATCTGTGAAGAGAAATTTTGCAGAAAGCGATCTCACAGTAGATTGCTGTGGATTTAGAAAGTTAGAGAGAAAGAGCAAAAGTGATGGAGAAGGTGGAATAGCAGTAGTAATGGAGAAAGTGTGATCGTGGGAGATGAACAGTTTCCTAGGGTAATCGAAAAGACGTGGGCGCGGTTTGAAATAAGCGCGCTAAACCAATTATAATAAATTTTGACTTCCGTAGTAAATGTCTGACAATAAAATGCCTAGAAAAATGAGATATTCACTGATATAGAGTATTTGTCATAATAACTTGCCGTAAATAGGCGGCGAATAGTGCCTGCAATGATTTGAAAAGATATGCATAATAGAAGATTTTGGAAATTGAGAGACTAAAGAAGAGCGCAATTTCACCAGTTAACCAAAATCACACCTAGACCCTATTATTACTAAGTCCAAGTAAATGATACGAACAAGTTCCCAACAAGGATAAGCATAGTAAGGACAACGGTCAAGTACAGAGAGAGCTTGATCAGTGTTCCCCCTAAATAAGATAACTAAAACTCATTGAGTGTAAAATTGGCAAAGAACGAAAACTGGATAAGCATGATTCATTATGAACAACATACAAATCAATATGAACCAAGAATGCAGAAGATACCAACAAGGAAGGACTAGCTAAGACAAACTAAGAACATCATATACAAAGTAATGAGTTTCTGTTTAGATGACATTCCTTGTTCATTCCTAGTCCTTAGTTGATGCGGAGTTGTTTGCTTGGCTTCCTTGGAGGACTTCTTTTTGGTTCTTCAGTCAGCTTCCCTTTTTCTTTCCTGTCCTTTTCTCGTGTGTCCTTGTCATCGGGCGCGAGGACATTGCTGACTTTGTCCTGGATGTCCAGTTGTTATTCCAGAATCGCGATTTTGACTCTTAGCTCATATGAAACTTCTTCTTGAATGAGCATCATTTCTTCTAGCATCTGGACTCTTTCATCAGTGGTAGTTTCAGTAGGCTCTTGTTCTTCAGCTTGCTTTTCTTCTTCTGTTGCTTTGGCTGAAGTCGACTTATGAGGAGGAATTTCGATGGACTTCAAGGTTCTCATCATTGTCTTTTTTGAGAAGACCTCTTGAAGTTAGGTACAGTCTGAAGTTGGGTGCCCAGTCGTGGATGCCATCCCAAACATTTGTGACTCCGAACTTATCAAGAATGCTGTTCTCCAAAGCTTCTATCTCACCCTCAGTGAGGATTTCATCAATCTCTTTGTATTGTGATTTGGGTAGGGTTTTGAGGAAGATGTAGAAGAAATAACTGACGAGTGCATGAAACTCTTCTGGATTCAGTGAGGCTAAAACTGTGGGAAAAAAGGGTTGTGACACAGTGTTCAGACAGTTGTGTCACGAAGCTTTTGAGAAGAGCCTTTTGATTGACAAATATTAAGGATGAGGATGCAGCATTGTCGTTAGTGACTTCATTAAACTTTGCCTTCTTGTTGAACCCTTCAAGACAGTAATGGAAGAAACCTCTAAGAGGAATTTCTTCAGATTCTATTTTTCTGTCAAAAGTTGCTCGAATCTCCTCTGATGGTTGTTTTTCTTCATTTGCTGGAGTGACAGATGGAGTCTGTTGTTGAGGAGTTTCTGTGCTCGGCATTGGAACCTTTTCTGAAGATTTTGGAGCATCTTCTTCAGGTTTCTCATTGTGGGATTTCTGAGGGGTGTCCAATGAGATCTTGACTGGAGATGACACGCTTTCGAACTTTCTTTTGGTTGATCTTCGAGTCTTGTATCGTGGCTCGGAAGAAGGGAAAGGAATTTCAGTCGAGATGCTGAAATTTCCTTTGAGTGACCTTTTCTGTTTTTCAAACAGATTGATGGTGGAAGACACTTGAGTAGTGTTCTTCCAGAAGCAAGTAGTCCCCTTAGCACTATGGAGGATGAGTGCTGAGACTCTTGTTCCTTGACGCAGATGTCTGGTGGAGTAAGACTCTTTCTTTTCTTCAGCGAGGATCTGAATGTAGGCCTTTTCCCAGTTGAATGGGCCTTTCTGCATTAGGGCGATCAACACAAGTTTGTGTGGTCTTGAAAGGTGACCATGGGATCCAAGAGTGCCAAACCAGCATCTCTTGATCATCTTCGCAATGGGTCTGAGATGAGTATGAATTCTTGAAATGCTCAGTACATTTGTGATGACGCGATCGGCAGTTGCATTGTTTGTCAGTGCTTCCCTCATGTGCTCAGTGGCTTCTTCGTCGTTGAAGAATGGGGCTGGTCCATCAGTTGGGAGTTTGAACATATCTCTTACTGCTTCAGATATGTTGATGGCCATCTTGGTTGATTCTGAGAAATCTTCACTTGTATACACAGAAATCTCTGTTGTGAGTTCACCAGTCGATTCATCGGTCTTGATGTTGTCGTAGAACTCTTGGATGATCGTTTTGTCGAGAAGGAAACTTGGTGAGCATTGGACGAACTTCATCCATCCATGTCGTCCTAAGATCTCATCGATCTTTTTGAAATCAACAAACTGTTGGAGTGATTCCAGTGTTGCTACAGATTCGTAACACACAACTTGTTGTGATGCTGATTTTCCCATATGGATTTTCTGAGAGGTTTTCTGTAAAAGTCTAGAAGATAGATTCTCACAGAGAAGGAACTGTGGATTCTTGCTGTTAGTCTTGCAGAAAAAGGCACACTCAACAATTTTGCACACAAAGATTTCTCTGAGATTGAGTAAATCTTTGGTTGAAGATGAAACGTTTTTGAAGAAGGTGTGAGAGGACGTGCAAAAGGCGGTTTCAATAAACGTTTGAAATCCGTGCAAATGGAATCGTGCCACGTGGATCACTCCGCTTGTTAGTAAAAAAGGCGGGTTCGTGTGATCGTGTGACAACCGTTCTAAACGCAAGTGTGCACGTGCCACAAAAAAAAATTGTGGAGAAAGACACTTAGACACGTCAAATTTAAGCACAATACAGCCAAGAGTGTTTAAGGGAAGTAGTCATATATACAAATAAAAAGTTGAGGGAGGCTTACACAGTGATAGACACAAGTTTTGTTATTTATTGAAGTGTAAGTTCCCCCTGAGTTTTAAGACTGATTCTCCTTGGATATTGAGTCCGTTGGCTGTTGTTGCACGCTTCTTTCTCGTTCCATCTTTCTTCTGTGCAGTAGTGATTCCTCACGAATCACTCTTTCAAAAACTTCTGACTTCGCTTTGAATTCTGTCTCTGTTTCCTTGAGACGTTGAAGAAGTTCTTGTTTCTGAGACTGAAGAAGTTTCAGTCTGTTGATCAGTCTGTGCTCCTGTACATGCTTCGTCTTCATCTGAAACGAAGTGGAGCCTGACGATCCTTTGAACATCCTGCACACGATCAATCTCTTTGAGGATTTGTCTGTGCTCCCTAAGGAGATCTTCAAATCTCGATCTTAGGTGTTGATACTCTAGTCGCATTTGATCATATCTTCTTGAATCTTCTGGTTGTGAGTGAGTTGGACTAATGTTCTCTTCTGAAAAGATGAATCTTTCTTCTTCATCGGAGTCCAATGATCCTAACTCAAATCCGCTGATTCCTTGAAAATATGTATGAACATAATCGCTGGAGGAATCCTTCTTGTTCCTGTACATGGTTAGAGAAGGCGGGAGAAGCACACTGGAAACAAGAAAAAGACACAACCAAGCAGATACAAAAGAAATCTCGAGAAGAAATTTTTGATCAAAAACAACGTCACCCCCAAGAGGATCTAGTTCAAGTAGGAACTAGTCAGATACAGATAGTTCTTGCGAACAACCTGCTCTGATACCAATTGTTAGGTCCGGGGGGTCTCAAATAGGTGTATGGGGGGGAGGGAATACACCTATAGGCTATTTTTGATCTATCTACCAACCTCAATCAGAGGGATCTCAGTCAGAGATAGAAAAGAAACTTTACAAGCAAACCAGACACATGTTTAACCAAAATTAGTTTTGACCAACAGGGTTGACGACTGATACTGAAAGCTCTTCAGTAAAGAGTTATCAGTTAAGTCACAAGAACTTAACTGATACACGTAAGGGCTTCAGTCGTGCTTGCAAAGATAGAGATGATATCACTCTTCCTTACTATCAGAGGATAGTTCAGTCAGATTAATATCACACGCAGCGGAAATTAAACTTAGTTTCGAATAGCCTCGGTGGAGCAGATAGTTGGATTAGGGTTTCTCTAGCAGTTAGTCAGTGTTCAGTTTTATCAGAGAAATAGCACAGTAAAGAATGTAAAACTGAAAGCTGTAAATAACACAGAGACTTTTACGTGGTTCGGAAAAACTCTTTCCTACATCCACGGCTGGTTGATCAGACCAACAATCCACTCCGCAAGTGCTTGCCTGGTGCACTGCATACCGTAAACTGAAGATAAACTCTCTTCAGTACCTACACACCTCGCGTAGGGTTTCCCTACCTACACACCTCGTATAGGATTTCAGCACCTACACAACTCGCGTAGGATTTCCCTGCTAAGCACACCTCGTGCTCAGACTTCCCTTTCAGAGTTCAGAGTACCTTCCTGAATATCCGAATCACTCAAACACTCTTATGGGGGAGAGGTTTAAACGAGTGTCAACTATACTTACAAAGAACAAGTTCTTTGAAGCAAGTTTGACCTTTTGGCTTCTGGGTACACAGAATATATGCCTAGGGTCTAAGAGAATGTATGTAATCAGCAGTGACTGATTTTGGCTTTGGAATTCTCTTCTTCGATTCAAGCTTTGAGCGTTTAAGCTTTTCGGCTGAGTAGCTATTTCGACAGAGCTTCAGCTTATGTTGTTGAATCGGTGAAGATTGAAGTGATCCTCGAGCGCTATTTGTAGGAGAACTCTTGAATAGATCCGTTGGCGTAAATCGTCCTCAAGATTTCTTCCGTTGGAGAGCAATTCGAATTTGGGCTGAGGCTTCAATCTTCGAGGTTCCTTGTCTGTGTGGAAACGGCTCTCTTTGAAGGACAGGAGATGTGACATCTCTGAAAAGTAACCACCAGATAGGAATGACCTCTGCAGAGATAAGATATGGAGATATCTCTGCATTTAATGCGGCTGTACTTGAGCGTACGTGGCTTCCTCTGAACGTTGGAAGATCAGTCCTAGGAGGAATGTTCAACTGATACTTGACTTTAGTATCAGTCTATGGCGCGCATTAAATAATCAGTCTTCAACTGATACTTCAGTTGGTAACTCCAGTCTTCAGTCTTCAGTCTTCAGTCTTTGACACCGCAACTAAACTAGAAACGAACTCTAACACTTGAGTTCAAAACGATTCTAGTCTATTACATTTAAGTCCTATGAATTTTGGTATCATCAAAACAAGGGTTAGTATATTCCACAAGGTTCCCAACATGAAGTTTTGAACAATCATGTACAAAAATTGATCAAAAATCTTAGGACATCATAGCCACAAAATTCATATAACTACAATAAATGGACCCAATAAAACGTTACTCGTAAATCACAATTGACAGCCAAAATGAAAAAAAAGAGAGCATAAAATCGTTCCGCAGCTTCTCCAAAAAAAAGAAAAAAGATAATACCTAAATGCTAATATGCGCGAGGGAACGAAACGTAGTTAACCTACGCCATCAATATTTTCTTTTTCCTAATTTATCTTGGCCTCTGCCGTTGCCCTACACTTCACCCGCCTTCGGGCTTCGGCTATTTTGTGCACCTCCAAGCAGTCAATCAAAAGGGTTTTTATCGTCTGTTTCTCTCTCTAAAGTTTACTCTCCCTCCCACCTCGATCATCAATGGCTGACAAGACTCAGTTTGATTGTCGCCCTAATCTGATCACCAGAGGTTCGCATTCGCTCTGCAACCTCTTATTTTTGTTTTGTTAATTACTGTTCTTTCATCGCGGTTTTCTTCTTCGTTTAATGTTCTCTACGTGATTTGTATTTTGTACTAGTATGTACACCCGTGCGATGCACGGCCAACATTAAAATTGAACGATATTTTCAATAAATAAATATAAGTATTTAATATAATCAAAATAAAAGTAAATATAAATATTTTTTTCGGAAAAAATAAAATAATCCACACCAATTACTCATAATAAAGTATGAACATGAAAACATATGAATTTTTATTTTATATTTTCAATATTTGAAATATCAATTAATTAGTTTTAATTGATAATGAGTATAAATGTGTAAATTTATCAAAAATAAAAAAAAGATGTACAAAATCATTTATTTTCATATTTAAATCATATTTATCCGGTCATTTTGTTTAAATTCAAATTTTACAAATAAAAGTTTTCAAAAATCTGTTTTTGCAAAAAGAGAAATGATTTATTTTCATAAATAATAATTGCCCAATTGGTTAAGTTTAATTTTATAATATTGAATAATAATGTTTCACTATTTTAGTTGGTTTCGATTTTAATTAAGAAATTACTTGAAAAATGGTGCTATTGGTGAGTCGTAAGTATATATGTTCCAAGTAACTTGGATAAGCCTGACAACAATTATTTTTATATGCATTTAAATTTTAATTTGTGTAATTTTACATATAAATATTATTTTATCAATCAGTTACTGGAAAATGATATAGTTGTCGTTCATTTTCAAATAATATAGATGATCTTAGTAAATCTTAATTGACGTGCCACTACAAAATTAAAGTGTTCAATTTATTTTTTATTTCTATTTTTAAAGATGATCAATAATGATTCTCCAATTAATTATTTTCCAATGAGTCATATTGATGCTTAAATCTAATATAAAATTTAATTTAAAATAGTAATAGTAGATATGTTAATATAAATAAATATAAAAAATAATACAAACATATCTAATGATTTAATAAATCTACACCATATTTGAAATTCTATTTTTAAGATTATATAATTCTTCTCAATTTGTTTAAGATTATATAATTAATTATTTATTTATTAATTTATATTAAAATTAATAAAAATTCTATTTTAAACTAAATAGCTTTGAAATGAATTAATATAATAAAAATATATAAAATAAATATATAGAAAGGAATGAAAGATAAACAACCGTGACTTCAACATTAAAAGAAAGAAAGAGGGGTGATGAGAGAGGAGAGATGAGAGAGAGAGAAAAAAATAATTTTATGATTTCAAACGATCATAAGTTTACAACTTTATTGTATCAAATTTATTTTTTATAATTTTAACATCAAATTGAAGATCTTTTCACGATTTTTAGTTTAACATCCATATTAAATATATTTTCACAAATCGAAGTTGATGATTATTAGAAAAGAAACAAAAAAAGAGAGAAAGAGAGGTAAGTGAGAAAATTTTGTGAAAATCATATAATCAAATACTTGTGATAGATCGTGATAGAAGTTAGGAGTGAGAAAGTGTGATAAAATGAGTGATAGAAGGAGAGAGAAAATCCGGCGGTAAAAAGTTTCCGCTATAAACTGGTGTTTCATTTATATATATATATAGGCAAATGTTCAATTGAGAAA
>NW_026651472.1:0-10000 GCF_028751815.1 Salvia miltiorrhiza | reverse complement strand
CAATAAGAGAATTTATAAGACTCGAGAAAATAATATCGCCTCCTATTAAACTCTAAAAATTTCTTATCTCATTTATTCGCCCACGTGCATAATTCCTCTAGCTACTATTTAAAACTCAATTTAAATTCGAGCTAGGGCACAAATAGCTTCTCAAAACACGGGGTGTTACAAGTTGTGAACTTAAGAACATTAAAAAAATAGTTGTACTGCTCCATTAAATTGATGTACAACACCAAAATACAATAATTAATCAATCTACCAACAAAATACAATTCCACCACGGATTATAATTACAACGTTCGTCTACCGATTTCTTTATGAATTACATTACACTCAATTAGTTCAATTGTCCAACTAAAATAGAAATAAAAATTAATATCCTGGATGAAAATGGTGGACGGCAACCCAAGCACAACATCTCAAGAACAGATCCAATCATCCCAACACATCAAGTCGAGGCCAGATGACCTTGGAAGAAAGACAAGAAAACCGAAGAAAGTGAATTCATATCCAATTCAAATCAAGGCTAAACACGAACTTGGACGAATCTAACTGGATTTCATTAACTTACCTCTGGATCGGGTGGAGAGGATCTAGAGCCGTTGTTGGTGCTGGAGGTTGAGAGAGCAGAGGAAGGCCAGGACGCGGCGGCGCTGCCGTTGCTGTTCGGTCACGGACGGAGAGAAATAAGGGTAGGGGTGAGGGCGACTGCATGAAAACCAACACTTCAAGCCTAGCATACTCCTTCCCCGGGCACATCCTCGCCCCTCCTCCAAACGGAACGAACGTGTAAGGCGCCAGCCCACTCCCCTCAAACCGCGATAGATCAAACTTCTCTGGCTCCGGGAAGTACTTGGGATTCTTGTGAGACGAATGCACCGTCCAGAATGTCTACAACTTATATGATTATTTTAGCTCACTAAAAATGAAGAGTTAGTTAGTGTAGATTTATGTATGTACCTTCCATCCTTTAGGAATAGTGAAACCTGCATAAGTGAACTCGGTCGTGGTTTGTCTGAATGCTCCTTGTACAGGCGGAGTTAGCCTCAGTGATTCACGCGCAACGTTCCACGAGTACTTCATCTTCTCGATATCTTCCCATGTCAGCAGATCATTAGGCCCTTTTGTTTTCGCAATCGCCATTTGTTCTGTTTCAAAACAGATGAATTCATTTGTAAGAAATTGGAACTCTTTTAGTAACTTGTGTTTTGCTACTGTTGTTACCTTTCAAAACCTCGTCATAAATGTGGGGGAATTCAGCAAGATAGTTCATGACGGCTGTCACTCCCCCAAGGGAACTAGGGCTCAGGCGCTGGAGCTCGAGCAGAGAGGGAGAATTGTTGAGGGCGGCGGCTGTAGCAGGAGTTGTGGTCGCCGGAGGAGATGAGAAAGAGGGACGGCAGTCTACGATGACTTCGCTGGAGGAGCTGCCTCGCCAAGAATTTCAGGCGGCGCTCGATCGATTGGCGCGGCGGTAGCGCGAGCAGCGGCAGGCTCGCTCGCGGAGGTGTGGTTCAATTCTGACACCTGAAGCCCTAGCGCCATCTCCGATCGGAGAGAATAGATCGGCGCGGAGGTAGCTCGAGCAGCGGCAGGCTCGCTCGCTCCGATTTCTAGACCGCCTGTGATTTCCTCTTCGAGAAATCTCGAGAGCAGCAATGGCGATTTCCAGATTAGGCGGAGGAGAGGTTTTTGAGGATGAAGATCTCGTAGGCGGTGGCGCGGAGGTCGACATCGAAGAGTGTGGCGGCGGGGGTGAAGCAGTAGGTGGCGGAGGAAGGGAGATTGGCGGCGGCGGCGGTAGTGAGAGAGAAAGAGTGATGCGAAGGTGAAGAGAGAGAGGAGAGAGGGATAGAAGTGAGTGGATATTTTTTATTATTTTAAAGTGAGGGTTATTTTCGTCATTTCAATCACAAAATGACAATTTTTAATGTTTTTATCTTAGTGGACAATTTTTATCTTTACAATATGAAAGTGGATAGTTTTATATATTAACTCTTTAAAATATTAATTTCTTAAATTTTATGTTAAAAAGAAGTTGATCAATTTAAGACGGAACAGAGAGAGTTTATATCAGTAGCTCCATAGTGTTTATTATTTTGGGAACCAAGTTGTTTTGGTTACAAATGGAGGATCATGCGTGAGTTGTAAAAATACTTATGTCATTAGTTGTTGATTAGTGGTATAGGTTAATAGTTATCAGTTAACTGGTTTTTTTAAAAAATAGTTATCCGTTAATTAATCCATAGTGGACTTTGATTCTTTCAGGATACGTAGGCAACTCAATTATAACTTAAACTAGTACACTCGCTCGTACGATGCACGGCGAACATAGCTTTGCATCAAAATTAAACGATGTAGTGTGTGTATCGGCTAAGCGATTAAGAGTTAATATCTAAAACCGAAAGTCTTGAGTTCGAGCCCCCTGTGTCACAGTCTTTAAATTTCTTTATTTAATCATGTTAATTTATCAAAAAAAATAAATGATGTATCAAATAAATAAAAAAATAAATATTAAATATAGTTAGAATATAAGTAAATGTAAATTATTTTTTCTTAAAAAATAAAATAATCTACATCAATTACTCAGTAAAGATCCTTAATTTTATTTTATAATTTTCAAAAGTGTCAATTTTAATTTTGGGTTAATTGCATCAAAATACCTGACATTTTCCCAAAATTTGGTTTTTTGACAAACTTTTTAATAGTAGCAAAAATTTTAGCTACGTTTCAATTTATTGCAATGTCCGTCCCGCGTATATTTCCGGCCAAATCCATTCATTTCCGGCCAATTTATTTTAGCTACGTTTCAATTTATTGCAATGGATTTGAGACTACAATGTTTCATTACCCGGCACGACATGCCACCTAAGCTTTACGGAGGTCCACCTCAGCATGGATTTGGCCGGAAATATACGCGGGACAAACATTGCAATAAATTGAAACGTAGCTAAAATTTTTGCTACAATTAAAAAGTTTGTCAAAAAACCAAATTTTGGGAAAATATCAGGTATTTTGATGCAATTAACCCTTTAATTTTCCACCTATTTAATGAAAAACTTTGTTTTCTTCCCTAAAATTATACAATAAACGCACATTCAGCTCATTATTTTATTCTTCTGGTTTCCAAATATAGCAACAAACGCTTCCATTCTTTTCTTAGGCAACAAAAGCCCAAACTCCAAACCCCCTCCACTATCTCTGCATTACCCAACGACATGAAATAATTCTCTCCATCAAGCGTCAAGAGCCATGTTTTTCAATCTCTCATTCCTCATATATTGAATTTAGAAGGAACAGTGTCAAAATCATCAAAATTAATTCTCTGCCGCTCTATCCCAACCTGAATAGACAAAAAGGCCGAATAAACAAATGCAATTTGGTTTTGAGTAAACAAATGAATCTATTTTGTTGCAGCTGTTACATATGAGTGTCTTGTGAAACATAAAAAGAACTGAATATGTACCTTTCCAAGGTAAGAAGGGTCGCATGACATAACTTCGTTCTTGGTCGTTAGTTTCTTCGAGAGCATCATAATCCTAAAAAAGTACAGAATAACATGAACATAAATACCAAGTATGGGAATAGAATACATCAGATATAGCTAGACACCATTGGAGTCTCATATATTAAAGAAAAAATTTACAATACTGTTACATTAACAATTACCATCTTCACTCTGAGAAATGTTGCATGGACCTTACACGCCTGATATGATACCAAGGATTCACATTAAATCATAATACATATAACAACTAATATATCCAAATTCAAAAAGGAAACGACTGCTGCTTATGATTTACTATAAATAAAAGAGAACAGAAGATAACTACAGTTTTATATTGTTGGAAGAATTCTATTTTGATTAAATATTGAAAGCGTGATGGATGACAGAACCACAGTTCTGTTTGTTATTTTATTAACACGCCGCAAGTGTACGGGTGCAATTGTGTACAGTAGCAAGCAAGGTCGTATTCCACAGAGACTGAATTAACCAATGCTTATCCTAGATTATTCTACTCTATCTGGACAAACGAAATTAAGAGTTTTTGTTATAAAGAACAAAATAAAAAACAGCAGGAAAGAAAACAAATCAAGCCACGAAACAGAGAAACAGAAAATAGAAGATTTCTCAAGGCAAAGGTTTCAACAGATTCTCCTAACTAACATGTTCAATTCAATTAATAAGACGATTCCTAAGGCAATCTCTAAGCTAGTTCATACCCACTCCCGTGGCATACAAACCGTTGATTACATGCAAGGCTACCGTCCCCGGATCGCACTTCTAACATGCAACTCCAAAAAGCTCATAGGATTAACGCCCTCACAAATATCAATTCCCTTTAGAATTAAATATATGTGTTCTATGTTCTTAGTTCAGGTAATAATTATCATCTCCCGATATCAAATTAAAACCTATGATTATGCTAAATTGGTGGCCAATCAATAAAGCAAACAATTATAACAAGAACATAAAAAGGAATAACAATCTTAATTAATTGAATCAAACAGTCAGAAATTCAAACCATGTCTAGTCCCTAAACCCTGGGAAAAGAGATTCTAGCCACACATAGACATATAAACTAGAATCAATATCTCAATAAAATAGAAAAACATTCAACAATAAAATCGTAGTGAAATCGAGAATCTTCAGTTCTTGCTCTGGCTCCGTTCTCCGTCTCTCTCAGCTCCCAGGAAAAGTAAAATATGATGAAAGGTGACAAAAGGTCCAGAGAGTAAGTTATTGGGGAGTATTTATATATGCCCTAGGTCAAGAAGGACTAAAAAATACCCCAAAATCGTGTATAAAGCTAAAAATTCGAAAACTGGGCGAAAACTCGGCGTCTCGCGCGGCCGCATGGCCAGCCCGCGTGAGCTCGCGCAGACGCGCGCCTGGCCCGCGCGGTCCTCCAGCAAGTTCTGCTCTGTCGCGCGGCCGTGGCATGCGGCCGCATGCCCGGACCGCGCGACTTTCAGCGCGTGCGCTCCGACCCGCGAACTTCCCGATGCTCGTTCTTGCTCATCCGATGCCCGATTTGAGCCCCGTTCGTGCCTATGGACTCGTCTCTTTACTTACTTCACTATACTTCATCCGAAACTTCACAAATTGAGTCCAAAAACCTGTAAAAATAGCACGAGCACGGACGAGTAGTCTATTCCACAAAACTAAACAATTCAAAACAAAGACACTCAAGAACTCAAAAAGAGACGCCTAAAACACTAAAGAATAACGCAATAAAGGAGTGAAAATGCAAGTAAATCAAGTTCCTCACATAATGAAATTGGAAAAGAATATGGTTTACAAAGGGGAGGAACAACAGCACAAAGACAGGAGCCGCACATTATAATAAACATATAGTGAACATGATTTGCCTAACCTTTTTCTTCCATATCCATATTCTTTATCTTCTCACGATTTAGAATCTTGACAGCAACTTTGTGCCATGTCAGTGCATGTTCGGCAATTTTAACTTTGCCAAATGAACCAATCCCAAGAGTTTTCCCAAGTTTGTAGTACCGTAAGAAAGAATCCGCACTGTTGCCATCTTGGTTTAATCCATATATCCATAATCCTAAAAGGACACAATTTCACAAATTTGAAGCAGTATGGATAGATAGAGCCATGCATACGACCTTAATTCATAAACCACATCTCAAGAAAGCAACAACTATGTTAAGATTGATTGCAGCAAGTAACTATCCTCAATAACATTACTACGGGCAAGAAATCAAGCAAAGTTGGCAATAGAAAGAGACGTCACAATAAACCATCAAGTAAATCCATGTGTCCAGAATCCATCTCCAAAAATTACAAATTATAAGCACATAAGAATCAATCATTAGAGGTACATATGGACACTTCAAGGAGCAGAATACATACGTAAAACACTATTCTTTCAACTTTATGTTCTAAAATCATTAAAACATAAGTCCAACAGTTACGTGTGAAGGATGAAACACCTCTAAAAAGAGCACTAAAATAAAAGAGATAATATAATCCTTGAACCATAGTTGCCGCTGCACCAGAGAAATACACCAACGCGGCACCCTTCCAATTGGCGAATCCGCCGCACGTGGAGGGTTGCATCAGCCGAAGTTCTACGTTGCAGTATTTCAAGATGATAAACATTGAACCACCATGTTTGATGTTGGTTGTTTTCTAACCAAAATCCGATCTTGATTTTAAAAATCCAATTTAAAATTTAATTAACCCACCAACATATTGAAATCGAAATTAGTACCAGCACTTTTAGAGACACTTCTCTAATTTCCGATGCAGTGGCCCTCGATGTCTGCACAGACACACACTCACATGTGAATTCAAATATGTTGAATAAGAGCATAAGAATAGAAACAGAGAGAAAGAGAGGAAGAAACTGATTGGTTTTGCTTTTACCATTTTGGGCAACGTTGGTCTGAGGCGGCGGCGTTAAGGCGGCGATTGACGACCGAGAAATGGCGGCCGAGTCTTCGATTGAGTTTGGTGAGCGATTGAACAGCAATGAGCGGTTACGAAATCTGGAAAAGAGTTGACGAAAGGGATTTCAGATATTGGGAATTTTTCTTTAAAATCATGGGAGAAGAATCAAATCACAAAATATAGAAACACAGAGAGAAAGAGGAAGAAACTGATTGGTTTGCTTTTACCGTTATGGACACCGTTGGTCTGAGGCGGTGGTGATGCGGCAGTTGACGACCGAGAAATGGCCGCCGAATCTTCGATTGGGTTTGGTGAGCGATGGATCGGCGATGAGCGGTTATGGAATCTGGAAGAGAAGAAAGTTGATGAAAAGAGTTACAGATGTTGAGTCATGGGAGAAGAATCCAATGTTAGAGAGAAGAGAGTTGATGTAAAGAGTTTCAGATGTTGAGTCGTGGGAGAAGAATCCAATCGTGGTTAATAATAGTTAGAGAACGTCTGAGAGATAAAATCTGACGCTAAAATTTTACTGATAAACTGATGTTTTATAGTACAATAATAATAATATATAGATATAGACATATAGATATAGATTTGCCCTTTATATGTTGTTTTATTTACTAAATTGCCACAAACTGTGTTTTCATATAATACTCTCTCCGTCCCTGAAATAAGTTCATTTTTTTTTCTTTTTGGGACGTCCTCCAAATAAGTTCCTCTTTCTTTCTTTCTATTTTTGGACAACTACCCCACCACTAATAATACTTTATTTATTCTTACTTTTCACTTTTTCATCACTCTCAATACTAATTATAACACTTTTTCACATTTTCATCACTCCCAATACTAATTACTCCCTCCGTCCACTAATTGTTGGCCTAGGAGGCAAAACACGGATTTTAAGAAAAAGTGTAGTGAGTGGAGAAAGGGACCCACAAAATATATTATTTATTAATTGAGTGGAGAAAGGGACCTACAAAGTGTATTGTTTATTAGTTGAGTGGAGAAAAAATGTATTATTTATTGGGACCCACCAATTAAAAAATTATAAAGACTTACTATAAATGGGTAGGATATAAATTGGTGGACGGACCAAAAAGGAAAGTAGGCCAACAATTAGTGGACGGAGGGAGTATAACATATTTTTCTCCACTATCAATACACTTTACCACTTTTCCTTAAAACTCGTGCCATCCCCAAAGAAGAACTTATTTTGGGGACGGAGGGAGTATATAGATATATAGATGTTATAATTAAGCTCAAGTCCTATTTTTTTTTCCCAATTACAAGTTGTAAACTAAGTTGCCTTAATTTTATTTTAGCATCCAAAAGTTGTAATTTGTAAATTGTATTATAAGAGTTGTAAGGTGTAACTTTGAATTATAAGTTCAATTTAGAAAATAAAGTATATGAAATTTATATTTTCTTGT
This sequence comes from Salvia miltiorrhiza, assembly GCF_028751815.1. NCBI lineage: Eukaryota > Viridiplantae > Streptophyta > Magnoliopsida > Lamiales > Lamiaceae > Salvia > Salvia miltiorrhiza. The sequence goes on along the minus strand of NW_026651472.1, from coordinate 2,149 downwards.
GTCTTTTATTTTATTAAAGCAAATTTCATTAAATTTTACACAACAATATATATAAAACAATACAAATTACATAAATAAATAAAAAATGAGCGGTTCTAATGGTTCGAACCTGAATCGGCGGTTCCGAACCAGAACCGGAACCAAAACCGAAACTGAAACCGTGAGGGTTATTTCCGATTCGATTTCGATTCTAGTTTTTGGAACCGGGAACTGGCGGTTCCGGTTTCGGTTCGAATCTGGAACCAAGTTGTGGCCACCTCTACGTTGTTCTCCCCTTTGGGTATGCGGCGTATGCCCAAGTTTTTGTTTTTTGGTAGGGGCAGACTTCGGTGCGCGCTTAACAAACTCAGCGCTCACATGGTGCGCGCGGATCCTGGGTCACGACCCGACCCGGATCTGGTCCAGAAATATTAAAAAAAAAATTGCATCGAGTTTATAATTATATATTAGTGTTAATGAAATTAATATCAATAGATTCCTTAGCTTAGTTGGTTTAGGCGCCTGTTTACCATACTCCAAGTCTAGGGTTCGAAGCCCAGTAGCAGCGAAATTGTTGTTTAATTTATTTCTTTTTTTTAATTTTATTTTTTGCAAAATTTACTGTTTTATTTCTTTTTTTTTAATATTTAAAGTGTCTTTTGAAATCTTGTAGTGTCATTTTCATAATGATGTTACAAGATTTTAAAAGACACTATAACATTTCAAATGACGCTACTCCAACAAACAAATGATATTACAAGATTTCAAATGACATCATTACATTTCAAATGACACTACTCCGACAAACAAATGACACTACAAAAATTCAAATGACACTATAAAATTTCTAATGGGACTACAAGATTTCAAATAACACAACTCTGACATACTATAACATTTTAACATTTCAAATGACATTATAATATTTCAAATGACACTACAAAAATCTGATCGCCACATTGAAATTTCAAATGACACGACTCCGATAAACAAATGACACTACAAGATTTCAAATGACACTATAAAATTTTAAATGACACTATAAGATTTCAAATGTCACTATAACGTTTCGACTGACACTTTGACATTTCAAATGTCACTATAAGATTTCAAATGACACTATAACATTTCAAATGACACCTCAAGATTTCAAATAACACTATGAGATTTCAAATGACACTACAAAATTTCAAATGACACTACAAGTTTTCAAGTGACATTATGATATTTCAAATGACACTACAAAATTTCAAATGACACTATGACACTACAAGATTTCAAAATGATACTATGACATACAAATGACACTATGACATTTCAAATGACACTGCGACATTTAAAATGACACTAGAAGTTTTCAAGACATTTTAAATGATATAGTGTCATTTCAAATGAAACTACAACATTTCAAATGACATTATAATATTTCAAATTACACTACAAGATTTCGAAATAACACTATGATATTCAAATGACACTATGACTTTTCAAATGACACTACAAGATTTCAAAATGTTATAGTGTCTTTTGAAATGTTAAAGTGTCTTTTGAAATCTTGTAGTGTCATTGGAAATGTTTAAGTGTGATTCTAAATCTTAAAGTGTCATTTCAAATGTTATAATGTCTTTTGAAATGTTAAAGTGTCTTTTGAAATCTTGTAGTGTCATTTTCATGTTGGAGTAATGTCATTTGAAATGTTATAGTGTTATTTGAAATATAGTAGTGTCATTTTATATTTTATAGTTTCTTTTGAAATGTTAAAGTGTCGTTTGTAATGTTATAGTGTTATTTCAAATATTTTTGTGTCATTTCAAAATGATACTACAATAATTCAAATGATGCTTTAATAATTCAAACGACACTTCAACAATTCAAATGACACTACAATAGTTCAAATGAGACTTCAACAATTGAAATGACATTTGAACAATTGAAACGACACTACAACAATTCAAATTATGCTTCAAGAATATAAATGACACCAAATGACATTATGACATTTCAAATGACACTATATGATTTCAATTGACACTTCATCATTTCAAATGACACTCAAAGAATAAAATTGACACTTAAAGAATTAAAATGACACTTCAACACTTGATATTATAGTAGTGTCATTTATTAATGCAGATATTGTTAGTATAACAATAAATTTTTTAAAGTTGAG